>NC_087375.1:8983774-9283774 GCF_031761385.1 Necator americanus
TTGCAATTTATTTATTGTTTTATTGCACTGTTCCATTTTCATGATATTCTACCACGTATTTTAGATGATTAGAAATCTAGAAAGAAATATTTTAGATTCCCACACACAATTAAGGAAGAAATCGCTTCCGAGACTGTCTTTCGGACCACGCTATCGTCAATTTTTTTCAGAGGTCCCTATGCGGTAGTGTATTTGCGGACCAAATGTTCGCTGCCTCTTTATGTATTCAAGTTCGAAGTCGTAAACACATGAGACATCAAACCGGAAGCTACATATTTATGTCACGTGATATGCCAGTGAAGTAGCAGTATTTATGAGTATTTGACCATCGAGTGCTCCGGTCAAAACACGGAATCGATATTGAATGTTAATCGACCGGTTACGGACAGTACAACGGAACCAACGTCTGAAATCCATGTCCATTACGATGTTTTCAAAAATTATCGGTTCTCGGGAAATTTATGGTGAATAATCGTAGGGTCGGTGTAGCACAGTCGGTTAGAGGTCCGCTGTGGTGGCACGGACGACGGTTCCAAACCACCGTAGTGCAAACCAAGCCTTTCATACCTCCGGCGTCGTTAGATTGGAACCAGTCTTGTCTGGGAGGATAAAAACAATGAGTTTACACGTCGGCTAGTCCCCCACAAGTCATTGTATGGGCCAACACACGTTCCAAAACACCTCAACGATTACGAATGCAGTGAAACGCGTGGGCGCATCCCAAGTGGATGGATATGCCAGTGGCTTTGAGTTTTTGCAGCGTATCCCTATTTATTTATCTTTTAACTTTATTTATATTATGTTTTTTTACTTTTTTAATTTGTTATTATTATTTGTCTTTTAACTTAACTTTAACTTTTATCCATTGTTCCAATGAAAATCCGCTTGTTCTTCGAGAATATTCAACTGAGCTGAGCAATTTGTTGAGGTCTGTGTCCTTTCAGCAGACACGTTTTTTTTTAGCAAACAGCTGCGTGTTCTAGAACTGTGATCTGAATTTTTACAGATTTCTGCAGAGGTTTCAATTCTCTGAGAATTTTCCCGAAATTCTATCCAATCTCTCTCTTTTCTTCTCTTTTCTTTCTATGACGATCTCTTCCCTCTTATTCGACGATAAAACAACAAAACATATTGCAAAAAAATTTATTTGCTCATTTATTTATAATATATCTGGTTATATAAACGTCTGCGTTCTTTTAAAGAATAGTCTCAGAAGCCGTGAATAAAGTTGTTAGCGTTTGTTTACAATTAATTCCATCAGTAATTTTCTCTGCTTTTCTTTCAAAATGTGATTGCATCAATATCAATTTTAAATTATTACGCAATCATACTAGGACATCGCTTAAATCTCCTGCAAGACACTTCCCCGTAGATGATAATCGCTGCTGTTGAAGGAATTAGCGGACACTTGAATTCCTGGAATCATTTTGTTATTCCTGACATTATCCGCTCGTCATTAGTTAATTTGTTGGTAACGTAGCATCATTTGGCGGCGCCACCGCCAATGCATGAACGAATCAGCAGCATTTTATGCACATTTTCGTTATTCCTAGCAATTTTAGTGCTTTTCTCCTCATTTTCGCATCACAGAGGGACATCGTCGTCTTTTTTATCATCTCATTTTGAGAAATTACTGTTCTTAAATTAATTTCAGCCTGAAGGATATGGAGACCTGAAGATTTGGGAACATTGTCAACGTGTTCGTAAACGCGAATAGAGTTTTCCTACAAAGTGTCCGTTCGCCCCACTCCTAAAGCTCTCGTCTCCTTGCCTTCGTCAATCTACACTTTAAACTGCGAAATGAAGTGTTTTAGATTGGATTTTTTTTTTGAAAAAAAAAGCTAAAAAAAAACTAAATTCAATGAGAAATCGGAGCGGGCTTTTCCCCCTAAAATAACAATATGTTTATCTCAGAAAATTCACGGTGAACTACTTTATAATAGCGGACAAAGGACAACATGAGAACTTCTTAGGAGTGCAAGAAAATCTACCAGTTGCTTTGCTGCCCAACAGCAAAATTGTAAACATTCTTTTTTTGATTAGTGGTAGTGTAAAGAGCAGTGTAGCAGAAATTTGTTTGATCTAGCGCTCTACAATAGAGTGAAGTTTGAATATTGTCATGTTTTAGCATCAAATATATCCAAAAACTATAGATTAGGATAATCTGCAGATGATATTCTTAATCATTTTCGCAATATTTTGCACTTTTATCGTGTTGGTAGGGCGGGTGTAGTGTAGCAGTTAGAGGCTCCGCTTCCTGCACGATCGATCGGAGGTTCGAATCCGCCCTAGTGCTCACCAAGCCTTCCAGCCCTCCGGGGTCGATAAATTGGTACTGGACTTGTCTGTGAGGATAAAAACACTGACTTTACACATCGGCTAACCCCCACTGACAACTCATTGTATGGGCCAGTTACACGTTCGTAGACCTCAAACGATTCTGAATAGAAGTGAACGTGGGGGCGCATCCCAAGCAGATTGATTAACGCCAGACACTTTATCCTTTTTCCTTTACATGAACGACTATGACTTATTTGACTCAAAGGCAACATACCACGAATCTGATGTGGTGGAGAAATCCGCTGGAAAATCCAGGCTGATGGTTGTAGCGGGATCAGGGGTGGTTCCGCTCATCTCTCACTAATCGTCGTCAGAAACGGGGTGGGAACCACTTTGGGAGGTGAAAGACGACGTTTTTGCGACGATTTCAATTGCAATGATTACTGACAATCATTTAATAATAAAGTGATAATGATTAACGAATAGGGTGCTAAGGGGACCGGAACGTGTGCCTAAGGGAGAGTGTTCTAACGTACCTCGTAATAACCAAAGTGGTTCCCACGCCGTTTCTTACGACGATCAGTGAGAAATGAGCGGAACCATCCCTGATCCTGCAAATTACAGCCCCATTCTTAGCCTTTCTTGCAAATTTCTTCACTACATCAGATTCATGGTATGCTGCCGTTAAACGGCGGACGTCTCTTACGGCCCAATGCGGCTATGTGCATCTTCTTCCTTAAACACATCCGAGCCCATCCTGTTCGATCTTCAGCTAAAGCTCACGTAGAATCTATCTATTCGTCGATATTATTATCCGTATATATATATAAATATAAATTACATTTCGTATATTTTAGTCACAATCAGCTCTCTGCTTTATACCATTCCCTTAGTGACTATGTTGTTGTTTATGTTTGTGTATGTTTATGTTCCTTATGTTCCTATATTTTGTCATCCACACTTATGAACAGTGAACTACGTTTTATCGCCAATATCTGAGAAGCTACCACAAAGTGGAGGATGGGATTTATTCGATGGCGTCGCCTCGAGTTGGTCAGACCGAAGACATCATACTCACTTCCTGCGTTACGTAATCAAGTCTTCGATGCAAGTGTACGTACGTCATAAGTGCTGATCGTCATCCTAGTCCTTTCCCATCTAGGGAGCTTAAATGACTCATGCAACGTTCTCTTACATTGCTCTACCGTACCAGGCTTTCTTTCGAAGTCAGGCGACTATTTCTTATTAGTATGTCGCTCATCAACCCACTTAGCGGTTGTGACGTACATATATACGTCGTGGTCATTTGACTACCGTGGCGCTGGTGACGTATATGTAGGCATCACAGAAAGGTGAGCGAAACACCGTGGATAATGTCGTACTTGCCTGCCTGCGGCGTTCTGTATGTGTATTGGCTTCTTTTCAATCGTATTAGTGCAACCTTTCACCGCCTTCCGGGGGGAACATGTTCTAATTTTCTTTATCTTTTTTTGTACCGGGTCGCAGCACACCGCCACTGTGGAGTGCACATTGTGTTCAGGTCCCGGTCCTGGCTTCTGGTCCCGTAGATTTTCTGGGAGAAAGTGGCGTCCTCCAGGAGAGGACAAATGGTGCCCATTTGTTGGAAACGAATCCAAACCGCTTCCCTTGCAGTTCACAGTCACCTGATTCTAGGCTTCTGGCCGGACCGACGTGCGGGATACAGTACGATTATGAGTTAATCGTGGCACAGCAGAAACAGGGACCTCCTCCTCTGAGTGCACTTGCCTCTCGAGCAGACCTAGAGTCGTTTTTGGTCAGCGGTTAACCCCCATCCGCCATTGGGGACGGGCCCAAGTAGCGTGACGATCACCCCTTTCCCAAAGTAGGGCTGGGTAGTCGCTTTTCTTCATCGTGTCCGCTACGATAATTAGACATTTCTCCTCCGAACATACTACTATAAATTTTCTCCAACAACTCGCTGTTGCTTTTGCTTGCAATTGCTTGGAACTTCAATTTGTTTTTCAGGAATAGTGGTGGGAATTTTTTGGAAAGGGATGAGAAATCCAGAACTTCAACTTTAGAAAAGTCCAAAAGATTGCGTGAAAGTATGGGGTGAAAGTGAGTTCTCACTCGTCAAAGCTTCATTATACCTTTCCCTTTTTTATCTGTAGTGGAATATTTGAAGATTGAGATAGTTGAAATATTTAGAAAAAATTCAAAAGAGGACCGGAAGCGGTTTTCAATTTTTTGTGCTTTTCTTTTAATTTATTTACTCACATGAATTCCCACTTATTTCGCACTTTAGTCATTTATTTACTACTTTGTTTGTAGTTTTGGTTTGTATTTAGTTTGCATTTCTTAGTTAATTTTTTAACCGCCTTACTTACAGTTCAGCTATAAAATAACCAAAAAATAAGTATACAGATGAAATTCACCGTGGAAGCCAATTTCATATCATACGTAAATGTGAAAATTGAAAACCACTTTCATTTTTGTAGGATCTTTAAAAATTCACAAACAATAAACTTTAAAGGATTTCATTAAGTTCCACTTTTATCTTGCGAGAAATCCACAGTTTTCTAAAAATAAATTTTAATTGAAAGAAGCGTCCCCTAATGTTGGAAGCACAGCACATTACAATATCACACGTAGGCAGTAGACACTCGTTCTGAGAGCTAAACTTTTTTCCCGTAAATGGCTTCTCCATTGAGCCGTATAATGGGAAGATACGAGGAATCCTTCTCTAATTATTTAGTTAATTTTCTCGAAAACGTCTGTTTTTTTTTGGTTGTCGGCAAGCGTTGCTCTTCCCGCTTTCTCAGCAAATTTGCTTGAGTTCCGATTCTTAATGAGCTATAAATCCGCTGAATAGCACGCTACAGATTTTGAATTTTTAATACTACTGTGGAAAATCCCTTACACTTTACGGGCCATCCACGATGTTATCAGAATGTACTATAGCAATTTCTCGTAATTTTTTTTTCAAACAACTTTTTACTAGAGAACATTTCACATTGGTTCATTTCACATTTCATCGTTTCTGTTAGAAAATAATAATATAATTTCTACCTGCAAAATCATTTTGATTTCTTTGGCTGAATGATTGCACTCCACGGCACTAAAGTATTAGTTGCAATGCTTTCAAATATCCTGAATAATACAAATCAATAAATTAATTGACTATTAAATAAATACGTTAAATAGTACGAAGTCCCCAATAACGAGTAGACGAGCATTCGTTAAATAGCTGAAATATTCAGAGTTTTTCCGGACATCAGCCTGTTTTTTTTTCTCGCGATATTTCCTGGCGTCTGAACTTGACAATCTTTAAAAGTATCTACTTTACAGATTCCTAACTTTTGTCCGTGTTCAATCTTTGTTAACAAAAGAAACATCGCAGGAACTAAGTAATGATAAAACAAAATAATCAATAATGATCATAGCAGAATTTATGAAGGACTTTCGAAACGCAGCAATATTTATACCTGAAACTCCCGCTCAAGCAAAGATTACAAGAAATCACCGTGTGCAATTTCACTTGTGCATGTTATGTTACCGTATTCCTTCCTATTATGTTCTTATAAAAATATGCGGAGAAGACGAAGCCAATCTTGTTACCATATTTTTTATAATTATAAATTGCCTAAATTATTGTTGATAAAACATAAGAAGTACGTATTTATAACGATAAAATATTAGATATACGCGATTTATTAAATTATTTTCTTAGAAGAATAAGCTGTGGTGATGTGAGAAAGAATATTCTTGAATCTAATTTTTTATTCTCTTCTTCCTGTTTTTATTTTATTTTTCTATTTTCTAAAGATTTACTTCTATTTTTCTAAAGATTTTACATGAAGATTTTAATCTATGTCTCGCCATATTTAGTGGGGGCCCTCCCCAATCCAAATTCTCGGAGCCAACACATGACCTGCGAGAAATTTTCACAAAACTCTTTGCGAAGGAAAACAAAAGGGAAGAAATAAGGTTGATCAATCTCTCCAGGGATGTGCCAATGTATGTGTTTAACTCTAACTCCTTACCGCTTGGTTTTTTTTTGCTTTTTTATTTTACTACGGTCTATAAATGGGTGTTACATTGTCGTGCAAGGCGATGGGTCAAATGAATGTTTCTATTCGGCCAGGCTTTTCATCCTTCGGGAAACATTTCGTTTCCGGAAGTATAAAAAGGTTGGTTTGCACTGGAGCGGTTTCGAACCATTGACTGATTGTTTAGTCACAGTCAAACCTCTCACCAACTGTGCTACAACCTCCCACACATGAGGCTGAACCTGAACAGAATTTTTCACGGGTTTTCTTTCTGAGCTCTTTCACAACTTATTAGCTGGAGTTACTGGAAAATATCATATTGTACACATTTTTGCTGATAACATTATTTAGAGGTATTTTTCCAACGGAAGAAAATAAAAACACCACTAGAATTCATAACAACGCCGCTGCAACGCTTAGAGTTAAGCACAACACCGATGATACCACCAACATTTCTGTTCATTTACAGAATTCAAAAATTCATGGCCTTTACGTCCTCGATGCATGTAGGACTGATGTTATGCACAGTAAAGAAGGAGTGTGTCTGGCCAGCTGGGAAAAAGCGCGTGCGTTGCGGTCAGCCGGTTGAAATGCTTTGGCATCGACTATATACCTCTCCAACCGGGTAACGCAGGTAACGGTACCTTAACAGGGTTGTTAATGCGAGGAAAAATATGGAATAAAATAAAACAATCTAAAATAAATAACAAAACAATATAATAATATTAATTAATTAAGATCACATATGAGAATTACAATTTAGAAAAGAGAAAAGCGAAGAATGAACGAAGAAAGTGGTGTCTTATAGATCTTATTTATGAAATTTATAAAGAATTGATAATTTCGCTTGTCCCAAAATAGACAAAAAATTTCCGACAAAAAGAATTTCGCCTTGTTATTTCTTTCATAAATGGGTGACCATAAGGAGATTTGGCGAAGAAGAAAAATTCTCTTGAGATCTCTCCTACATGCTGGTTAATTCCTGTTTACTAGTATTTCTAAATGCAAATTTCCTATGAGACTATCGTTACGTAGGCGAATCCATACCCAACATCATCGTTATCATATGATACATTCCATTGCCATTTCAAAAGAAGTTCCTCCTCTGGCATTTTTTTTCTTCTTTCGTCAGAAGAAATATAATGCCAACAACGAAATATTTGCGTTATTCTGTGCAATTTGCACTAGTAATCCAGTAATTATTCTAGCCGCTGGACGTTTTTTTAATCGTCTTGTGACCTCATGGTTCATTTTTAATTCTCGCAGAGATTAGCAATAGAATGAGAAGCCTGTCACTCCGCATCTTCTACATCCATCAAATTTTTCTACGAAAAATTCACTAGTAGATTTTCTGGCTAGAATCTCGCTAAAATCTCATAATTCTTTAGATTTAGCATCAATAGAAAACAAAGAATAAAGGATGTAGTGATCGGGCGCGGGTCTAGCCGACACAATGACTTTCAGGATCTACCCGATGTATCAAGTGAGTGTTTTTATCCTCCCAGACAACTCAGTTACCATTTCAACCGTACAGAAGGGACGAATGGTTTAGTTGTCAGTAGAGCGATATTGAACCATCGATCGATCGCGCAGTCACAGCAAAACCTCCTATCCACTACGACACACCCACCCCAAAAAATGTTACATTTCCAAATAACTAGTGCATGTTTAAGCGTTAATTTACATCTCGTTTATTATTAAATGACAAATAATGACTTTCCAAGAGGTGTATTTCTTTTTTTACATCATAAAGTATTTCCCCCCCCCCCCCCTACGTATTAGAAAGTAGAAAATTTGGTTGAAACGAGGAAATCCAGAAAGATCTCGACGTCTCTCCTAGGTTCGGGAGCATCTTTTCATGACCGTAATGACGTTTCATGAGCTTAAACGCTGTCTCTTAGGATCGGACCTAGCGGGGAGGCGAAAGAAATTTCTAGAAAATTCCCAGTTTAGTTTAATTACAAGTTAGTTAGAAGTCCCATCTTCCAATTAGCTGTATCCTTCTTGCTTAGCTGAACTTTCACGCTCGGAGGTTTTTTTTACAGAACTAGTCGCTTTTAGTAAAGGCTTGAACTTGAACTCAGTTATTTTTTGAATTTTTTCATTTTTTTTAAATAGTGGTTTTGACTCCGTAAATTTCGACTTTTTGAATTTTTCTCTTTTAACGCTGCACAATTTTTCGTTCGGAAATCCGAAATCTTTAATACTATCTCAGAATAATTTTTGAGAATATCGCATTTTCTTAAGTACTGTGAACAGAACATATCTTGCATCTGCTGTTTTGTTTTTCAAAAATTCCAGCGTTTCATCCTATTAGTCCTAATTCTAATGATTTCAATCCACCTCATATTTCTAATTTTGCATGATTTTCTTCTCGATTCATCCACAACTGCTCTCAGTTTTCTAACAGGACTTCCTCTTTTTTTTACTGCGAACAGAATTCAAAAAATCATACTTAACGCAAAACGCACATTCACAGATAGTACACGTTTAGTGGATGCGCAGACAGTGTGAGATTGTTGGTTTCACGTTCTATGTGGAACGTACAAAAACGTGCTTATTAGCCAATAAAACCATTTCATTGCCTCATCATACGATTGACATTTTCGGGGGAAAATTTCATTAGCAGAAAATCTCGATGTTCGTTGAACCGCTGCGAAAATGATGAAGCAAAAAAGTGTTCTACAGAAGCCATTGTCGGGGAATTCACGTAGTTTATGGAAGGGATAGGCTTTCCACGTTGAAGACATTAAAAACTGTGCAATTGAGGCTATATTTTCTGTTTCTTCGTCTATTCTTCCAAAAAATCGTCAGAAAGCAGCAACTCACAATTTCTATGAAAATTTTTAAACTGGAAATTTATTGATGTTAGTTTTTTTTTCTTTAAGAAATAGAATTCTGCGAACTTTTTCACACATTTCCGCTAAAAATTGTAATAAAAAAAGCAGAAGTACCAGTCTCACAAAATTTAATTAACTGAAATTAGTTATATTTTGTGAGTCAGGTAGTTCTGCTTTTTTTCTAAGCAAACATCAAAAGTTCAAATGAAGCTGTCTAAAAACAATGAAAGGAGAATAAAACAAAAGTGAAGTTATTTTTCTTTCTTTTTTTTTCTGGAAATGGGTGGAATCGATTATTTTTTGCTCCCGCAATTTTTCTTGTATGTTTTTTTTTCTCTCATTGGTCATGTTCATGTTGTATAGTTTCTCATCTCTCCGAGATTTATTTGTTGGTTACCAACTTCTCCAGAAGGACATGGTACCCGAAAATAAGTTCATAGAGTCTCAGCAACATGGCTCATCAACGGCCATGCATGGCGCTGCGCTGAAAAAATCCGTCTAACGGCAGATATCTTATAATTTTTGCTTCAGATATTCGCGATAATAAAAACCCAGGCGAAAACTGGTCCTCATTGGAAATCTTGTTCTTGCTATATAATTTTAAGCTGTTAACTTGTGCTAATTTCTTATCTTAACCACCATCAGGTGTCCCATAGTAATTGATATTTAAAGATATTGATTTGGAAAACCCGGAGGCGGGGAATAGGGGAACAAGCCCTTAAGCATTGTTAGACTCTAAAATTCTGAAATTTGAAGTTAGAAGAAAAATATTTTTATGCCCATATTTTCGACAGCTTGCAGCACAATTGTTCACTTACATTAATTTTCGATCTGGAAATTTTCTTCGACGTTTCCATGGGAGAAATAGGATTTTCCTAAATTTTTCCTTCCTATCTCTATGGTGACGTAGCGTTTTGTTGCAGCCTAATTAAACCAGGATACAGAGTTTTCCGCATATTTCGCTTTTTCTTTTCATTTCAATCTCATCTCGCCTTCACATTCTCGTAAATCGTGCAAGTGACAGGAAATAAGTATGAAACGAAAAATGTAGATGGAAAGGTGAATGAAAACGCTTGTGGATTAATTCAATTTTTGCACTGTTATGGACTCCTTGGATGTTTTTGTGCTGTGTTACTTAGTAAACATTTTTAAAATAGTGATTATTCGAGTTACTTGTTACTCTCCCCTCTTTGGACTTGACAGTTTTTGATTAGTTTTGGTTAAGCAATTTTCAACCATAAGATCATTACTTGGGCGGGTGTAGCGCAGTCGGTAAGAGGGTCCGCCTCCTGCACGATCGAGGTTCGAATCCGCCCTAGTGTTCACAAAGTCTTTTATCCCTCCGGCGTTGATAAATTAGTACCAGACTTGAGTGGGGGGATAAAAACACTGACTTGACGCATCGGCTAGCTCCCGGAAGTCGTTGTATAGGCCAGTTACACGTTCCTAAACCTCAAACGATTCTGAAGTGAAGTGAACGTGGGGGCGCATCCCAAGCGGATTGATTAACGCCAGACACTTTATTCTTTATCTTTTAAGGTCATCACTTATTTGTTAAAGATGGTTCGCTACACTAAGAAAAACAGAATTTTCCTAGTGGTGGCTCTATCCTTGTTCGTCTTTAAAAATCCTAATACCTTCTTGTTACGCTTTCTCCGCTATTTGAAAGCAACTAGAAAAAGTTTTGGTTTCTAGAAAATTTGATCTTCTCTTTCAACATTGTGTTTTGCTCTCAAAAAACTTACGGGATTTTTCACTTCCAGAGTCATAGAAGCATTGAGACTCATGATTGATTCCCTCCTTGATTTCAAGGACCAGCTAGTGGTTAATTTGCCTCTCTAGGACTTCACAATTTATTAAACTATCCGATTTCATATCTTCTCCCATTTCTCGTGTGAGATTCAGGAGGAACATTTGTTTTGTTGACGATTGCTTTTTTTTTTGTTTTCTATTGCTAGGTACACCATAAATGTTTTTTTTTTAAATCTCTACAGCAACCTTTTCCTAAGAAAAATAGTTAAAATATCCACGGATCCGCGTTTTTCTCTTCATTTTCCTTGGTTTCTTTCCGTATGAGAACTGTCTGGAGCGTTTATGAAAGAACTGGGAATTTCTATGTTATTTTTTTCAGAAGTGAATATCTCCGGGTGTGGCGAAGTTTCCGAATTCCTCAACACCTGAAGACGCTGGGTGAGGTCAGTTGAATTTTCACACTTCCTGCTAGTTACCATTAATTTCTAGTTTAAGGTTTAGTGCTGGAATTTTTCTATCCAGTAAAAGAGAGCCTCCACAACGGTTTACCGCCTCATAGTGGCGTGGAGGTGACACTGGGCGTCGAACTGCGATGCACAGCGGAGGTTCGTCCTCCGGCAGGGTCTCCCAAGCTGAGAAGGAGTTCGACACATCCGACATTCCGACTTCTCGGAATCGGAAGCCTAGCTAAGAGTAAACCACTGCTAAGATTCACCACCGTCTTGGCAAAATGTCGCAAGGTGGTTCCCTGATCCATATAGGTTGGGCGACGACCTGTGGTGAAAGCTAAGCTCGCCGTGGCATGGCTGCTTAGTTTGGGGAAAAGTCTCTTTGCCACTCCAGCATATTCACTGCCTCAGTACCCTGCACACTGGGCCCTGCCGTCTCAGACGTCGGACGGTATGGCGACCGGTGAGAGGCGATCAAATCTCAGGTTGCTCAGGACGTCATTGATTCTGGACCAAGGCGACACACGCACGACCCGCCATGGAGACTGTCTCAGACTGTGTACTTACAACGCGAGAACAGTTTCCAAAGACGCCGACCTGCATTCCCTTCTCGGAGCTGCAGAGCGTATCAAATTTCACGTGATTGCTCTGCAGGAGACCAAGTGCAGAAGGAGCGACGTACGACAGATGAATGACGGTACACTCGTCATTCGTGGAGAGAAGGTTCCGTCGCGAAATGTAGGCGGTGTTGGTTTCGTTGTGCACCCATCTGTCGTCCATCTCGTCGATTCTCACGAGATCCTGTCACCTCGTCTGGCCATTCTTCGCCTCCGCCCTCTGCGCCAAAAATCCATCAGTATCATCAACTGCTATTCACCAACATCAGCAGCTGATGATTCCGAATTGGACGCGTTTTACGAGGAGCTGGAGGAAGTAGTCCACAACGAGAAGTCCTTTTACAAGTTCGTTGTCGGAGACTTCAACGCAAAACTAGGAAAGGCCACAGAAGAGGAATACAGGATTGGAAGATTTGGACTAGGGGACCGGAATGAAAATGGCAATCGTCTCGCCGGGCTGTTGTCCGCCGCTCGCCTCTTTCATGGGAACTCTCTTTTCATGAAAAAAGATCATCGTCGGTGGACATGGGAATCGCCCAATGGCGCGACTCGTGCGGAGATCGACCACATACTCACCAACCGGAGGTGGTGTCTATTTGACGTCTCAGTAGTACCATCCTTTTGTAGTGGTTCTGATCACCGTCTCCTTCGTGCGAAAATACGACTTAGCCACACGATGGAAAAGAACATGTGCTATCGGCAACGAAGGAGAAAAGAAGTCGTCTACGACGATTGCGTACTCGAGGACTCCCTGTCCCAAGGTGACTGGCACATCGAGGAGGACCCAAACGTGGACTACGAGATGCTGCTCAGAGGATTACGAGCCTGTGCTGAACGTGCCTCGAAGTCGCGCACGACAAACTTGGATCGAATTTCGAAGACCACCAAGGAATTGTTAGGAAGAAGAAGGGCTTTGAGGCTTGATCCGAATGCATCGCACATTGAGCGGTTAGTAGCAAACACTAGCTGCAGAAAAGCGTTGCAGGAGGATCTTTTGAAGTACAGGCAGAAGAAGATTCTAGAAGCAGCACAAAGAAGAACGAGTCTAAAGAAGTGCCGCAGGGATCTCCGCGAATATAATATTCCGCTAGCAACCTTGCTGAGCGAAGACGGGACTCGCACGTCTTCTCGTCGTGAGATGGAAATCATTACGGAGAGGTTCTACTCGAACCTTTTCCGTTCATCAACTCCTGTGTCAAGCCCAATCATCCCCACTGGCGAAGCTCCACCACGGATTCTCCCTTCGGAAGTACGAGTCGCTATCAAGAGCATGAAACCTGGCACAGCCCCCGGACCTGATTTTATATCAGCAGACTTTCTTCGGGCTGGTGGCCATCCGCTTCATGTAATCTTAGCAGCGCACATGACATCCTATCTTCAGAAAGAAAGGATCCCAGACCAGTGGAAGACCTCGCGAACCGTTCTTATCCATAAGAAAGGTGACCGAGAGGACCTTCGGAACTACCGTCCGATATGCTTGCTGAGCGTGTTATACAAAGTATTCACCAAGATCATCCTCACACGCATATCTAGGACGCTGGATGAAGCCCAGCCTCAAGAACAAGCTGGATTCCGCCAAGGGTTCAGCTGCTTGGACCACATCCAGACCGTGTCGAGGGTCATAGAGGTTTGCCGGGAATACCGCCTGCCCCTAGTTCTAACCTTCGTCGACTATGAGAAAGCCTTTGACAGCGTAGAAACGAATGCAATACTGTCAGCGCTGGTCGATCAAGGTGTGGACGCGTCGTATGTGAGGACATTAGCCAATTGCTACGAACGATGCACGACTAGGATACAGCTTTTCCACCGCCCTCTCACCATACCCATTGGAAAGGGGGTACGACAAGGCGATACTATATCGCCGAAGCTGTTCACGGCTGCATTGCAATGGATAATGAAATCACTATCCTGGGAAGAAAGGGGCATACGTGTTGATGGAAGATTTCTTTCGAACCTTCGTTTCGCGGACGACATCGTTCTCTTTTCGAGCAGTACCAATGAAGCAGAAACGATGCTCAACGAATTGAACGAAGCAGGGAAGAGAATAGGACTACGAATAAACAGAAAGAAGACACAGTTCATGAAGAACGCGCACTGCGAGGACGGAGGAGTACAACTTGAAGGCTCCCAAATCGTGGAAACTCCGTCATACGTATACCTTGGACGTTCTATGAACATGGAAAACGACTTGAAGGAAGAACTGAATAGAAGAATGAGAGCAGCATGGGCAGCATTCGCAGCCGTCAGGGAAGCTACGGACCAACTGACGGACCATGATCTTCGTGCCCATCTGTTCGACTCGACAGTCCTTCCAGCGCTCTGTTACGCAGCGGAGACGTGGGCAGACACCGCAGCCACGTCTAGGAAGCTACTTACTACCCACAGAGCCCTTGAGAGATGTCTCTTGAAGTTTAACCGGCGCACACAACACCTTGCCGGTCTTCGTAGCTCCGACTTAAGAGGAATGTCCCGTCTTCGCGACCCAGCGGAATATGTATCGAAAGCAAAACATAGATGGGCCGGTCACATCATGAGAAGAATCGACGATAGATGGACTAAAAGAACGCTAGAGTGGATCCCAAGGGACGCTAAACGCCCCCCGAGGGAGACCGCCAACGAGATGGAGTGACGTGTTCGCTGCACGGATGGACCAGCTGAGAGCTCAGCTGGATACGGCTCAAGGACCTCGTCATCGTCACTCACGAAGCTTGAGAACATCTTGGATGACAATGGCGAGGGAACGAAACGAGTGGAAGAGATGCTGGGGCCCGCACGTCGAGTGAAGACGGGCCATCTAAGTAAGTATCTAAGTAAGTAAAAGAGAGATCAAATATTTCCAGGCGGAGTACCATCGAAATATCTCCTTAATTCATTCAACAGTAAATTCTCTTCTGCCAAGAATCCAAGAATTTGGTAGTCTTCGATCATTTTTTTAAAGTCATTTCCAGTGTCTACATATGTTCGGGAATCTGTGAAATTTAAAATATTTCCTCTTCGTTCTCTCAATCTTTTTGTCGATTTTTCACAAAACTCTTTCCTTGTATATATAACCATTGTTGAAATAAACCCCCCAAAAATCTCATTCAGTATCCCTTGGGGAGTTCCCCGTAAAACTTCCAGATGTCTACGTTTTTTTTCGCGGAAACAATTCAAAACATGCTGCTTTTGTCATGTCTGCTTTCTTTTGGCGTTCATAAAGGAAGAGGAAGACAAATATGATATTCGCAGGAGAGGTCTCACAACAACAAAATAGGCGTCCACCCGAATTTTTAAAACTAAGCTA
Source organism: Necator americanus (assembly GCF_031761385.1). NCBI lineage: Eukaryota > Metazoa > Nematoda > Chromadorea > Rhabditida > Ancylostomatidae > Necator > Necator americanus. Next base: position 8,999,027 of record NC_087375.1, read on the forward strand.
AGGCCGTCATTTTAGTTCTGGAAACAAGAAAAAACAACGCAAACAATAGCAAACACTTTTTTTAGACGGAACAATTGGCGTACAACGTGCGATTACGGCCGTTGTGCCAGCGATTTCTATGGATGAAAGTTGTATTTTATGGTAATGATGGAAACAATTGAAAGCGTAAGGTTTCGCATCAGTTCTACGTCTTTTTTTTATTTCTCAAACAATGACTGCTTTCAATACCGTATTCTTAGCGCACTTGCTTGTTTGCACCTGAAAGAGGTGAATGAATCTAACTCTCGGGATTCAAAAGGAGTTATAAAACTTCCTTTGGTCAATTCATACAGGTCCAGATGTTTATTTTGCTCGTTTACTTATCGTATTGTCCGGAAACTCGTCACATAAGCGCCTATAAATTGCTTGCTTTATAAAAAGTTCCATGAGTTGATTCGGATTAAAAAATCCAATTAGAATCGTTCTTCTTAGAGTTTTTCGATTTCGATTAGAACTGAAAAAGTTGGGAGCAATTAATGGGAAAATCTCCCTTCATCCACTTTTGCATCGCAACAGCTGTTTTCAGTTCTCCATTCCGGAATTAAGACCATTCAAATTTATGATCTACGCATTTCAATAAAAATATTTATGATGTTTTTTTTTCCGTTTCTCAAGAATTGCGTTTAACTGCTTCTTATGGGATAACCAAAAGTGTCCAGTCTCAAAGAACAACTCTTCTGGTTTCTGCAAGGTGGTATGGTTTATTTATCTTTTATGGAAATACACTCATGGATACAACAAGAAACTCTGAGTACGACCCCTTAGAACAAAAAAATAAATTTCTGAGAATAATTTTCCACTTTCTTTGCAATAGCTTCCAGTTTCAAGGGAAGGCGGGTTGGGAGCCTAATATCGAAGTAATTTTTTTAAAAAATTCCTTTGAATCTTCGACTCCCAGAATCGGGTTGCGTGTCGAGGATTCTTCAAAATTTCCGTGAGATTTAAATAGATTTCTGACAATTGCTTGATGCTGTGTCTATAAGAGCTTAGAAGAGATATTAAATAGCTTTTTGAATGATTTTTGCGCATTTCGATTCGTTTTTTCGCTTTCTTTATGGGATGAAAGACATCACCTTCGAAAGTTTTTGTAAACAGAAGAAAATTAAAATTGCTGAGATTTTCAAGAACTGTTAAATGTTTACTTTTAATTTTTTAAATTTCTATATATGATTATATTTAGGAATTTATACATTAATAAATTGAGATTCTTTCTTGATCAATTGTTAATATAATCAATTGTTCCTAATAAAAAAAAGTTTAAAAAGACCGTTAAAAACGTAAAAATACGTAAACACGTCCTTTTTTGAAAATGATGCTGTTTCCATAGCTATTCTGGTTACTATCAGTTACTGGAAAGATTTCTTTGATCAATATATTCTTTTTTCATACAACTGCAATAAAAATCTGTGTAGAATGATAAACAATAAAAATAAAACATAAAAGGAAAACATATACTATTCTTTCATCTACTCTACTATAAACAATGCATTTAATACTTCGAGTGATCACAACGATGTTAAGTACAACGAACCATGAAAGGACCTAAGGAATTCGCCATAGAACTACCATGTTGTTTCTAATTGCAGGAAAACTTCTGGATGTGAAAATTATTGGAAATATGAATTTCCATCCCCTATTATTTTACTCCTCAGAGTTCCACCCACTCATTTTTTTTTCGCCGCAAACTCGCATCGACTCAAAAAATCCATTATACGCCAATGCTCGTGGAGTGTTCCCCCGACCTTGATGGCCGAAAACTCTTAACTCATCTTATGGGAATAATGGATGGCGATGGATTTCCTCGACCAATTCAACGTCGTTCAAAGCGCCCAAAACATATGCGCTTACACATGAATTCTCGTTTTTCATCAATGTCATGCCCATTTTGCTTCCGAAGGTTTTAAATCGCTAGGACATCAATTATTTGAAGTGCAAAAGTTGTCAAGTGACAGTTGTCCGGCTCAAAATGGGATTTAAGGCATGACGACGACGCAGACAACTACACGCTTCAAATACAGTATGCTGCATGGATTGATGATTGATGGATTCTGCTGGTTTCTCAGATAATGATGCATTTTCCAACACGGGTACTGTAATTGGGAATCCCTTTTGAACGACATATATGTAGGTCAGTTCGTGTTCTACTTCTAAGGCATTCTTCGAGTGAGTTGGAAGGAGACGAGCTGAGGCAGAAGTGAGGGGATCCCAAGTGTTTTAGATTTTCCCATAATAGTGCAAATTTTTTTCACAGCAGTCAAAAACTGGGAGAAGGAGAGAAGTCACACAACTTTTAAATTCCACTCCCTTTCCCTCTGCTTCTTAATCCTATCCCTCCTGGATCGCTGATAATTTTTATTAGAGGTGAGTCACTTTTATTAGATTCCCTCACTTTCATCCGAGTGAATATTACGGATTATAATGGCACGATTATTGGTCTATAAAGTGGCAGCGATCTACTCCTAGTAATAACCACTATGGTTTTCTGCTTTTCTTCTTGAGGACAACAATAACGTGAAAATCCAACGAATGAATGACTACTGAGAAAAAACGTATACTTTTGAATGGCAATCATGCACAAGAATAGAAAGACACGAGTTATTGTATACTAACTCGTTTACCCTGGCTATTGAATATATCCCACCTTTTTTCGAGATATATGGAACCTTTTTTGAGAAAGAAAAAAGGTCAGTTGTAGAAGAGGAGGAAAAGAAAAATAGGAATAAATGATGGAAATAAATACACGTGCACGTTCTGCTATCACGTGGATTTATGCATGTGAGAAAAGAAGTTTAGAAAAAGTTCATCTTTTTTTCTTGGATAAGAATACCACTACTCGTTTTTTTTTCTATGAATGTTACATGCCCAGAAATCGGATTCTTTATATTTCTGAGAGAAACATAAAAAATATAGAAAAAGAATAATTGAATAATAAAGATAAAATAAACAAATAATAAAACAAAATATAAGTATAGGTTTAAAAATAAAAATATTCAATTAGTTCCTGTTCTTTGACTAAATTCATTACTGTAACAACGTAGTTTTCCAGAAATTTCCCTTCGAGCATTTAGATCGGGAGCTGAGTTTCTGCTAAGTTGAATTTTGAAATTTAAGAACTCCCTTATGCAGATCCACTAATAGGTATGCACTTTCTACTGTTCATGGAGAAGTTCATGTTTCGAATTTTCATGGATGCTGCTCATTTTTCAAAGATGGTTAGGATCAGAGATGAGGCTCGAAGGCTCGAAGATTTCCGCGATTTTGCGTGACACTTTCGTTCATTTTTGACTCCTGGTGAAAGTAGCCGAATATGTGCATAGTAAATATATTTGCTCAGCTTTCTTCACGCTATTTTCACGTTCTGTAGTGTTTGTTTTCTGCTCGCCATTACCTAATGGATTTTTAGACAGTGGTTCTTTCTTTTTTATGACGTCCGACGATCCTGATTATGTAGTTCTTTTTTTTCGAAAATTGAACTTATCTAGGGAGTGACGCATTCATGATTGCAAGTTTTTTTTTTTAAATTTTGATGACAACGTAGAATTTCTTAGATTTTACTTGAGATTACTATTCCTTTTCAGAGCGTAGAAAATTTTTGATTGGGACAAATTGGGAGACTCCCGAACTGTGATAGGCAGAAGGGCAGAGCATCAATTTTTTTTGGCAGCTAGTAGTACAGCATCACTAGAAGCGGTGGAATCTCTTCTGGAATTTTAAAAAGCCTTTGGTAGACATTTTGTTACTATTATATTATACCATCGCTTTATCTTTGCTACTTTTTATTTTTCCATTGCTACAAATCCTGCAAGCATCCGTTTCCTGAGTGGAAAATTACTTGTAGTAACGGAAATATAGAATGAGCATTAGTAGGCTATGTAGAACTATGTAGCTTACAGAATTTACTTTACGTATATGTACTCGGGGGTAATTTTCCACTAAGGAAGCGAATATTTGTAGCATTTATACAAAATACAACGTGCACATAAACTACATATGTAGGGAGCGGATAAAACTGTAGCCGCCATTTAATTCCCATTCTGGATAAAGCGGCAGGTACAGCGCAGTCGATAAGTGGTTCTGCTGCGACTGTACGATCGATGGTTCCAAATGGTCCTAGTGCCAACCAGGTCTATCACTCGATTATCACCGTTTCATCCGGGCTCGATAAATTGGTATCGAATGGTCAGGAGAACAAACCCCCTTCCTCTCACCCCCATGTCATTGTGTCGACCATCTCGCATTCATAAAACCTCAACGATTCCGAACACTGCACTCAAACGCGTATCCTAAACGGATTGACAGGCCAAAGACATGGAGGCAGCTTTTTACGAAAACTTCAGATGAAATTTGATACCATTTCCATTTCTATTCCCTGAGGGATTATCCATAATCACATTTACAGCCATTCAACCAACCAATTCGTAGGAAACGCAATGAAATTATGATCGCTTGCGATGTGGACGAATACGAAGCTGTTTGATTACAGCTCGTTTTAGCACTTTTCCTTCCTTGTCCTACAAGCAAAATTTGAAGGAGCTCTACATATTTCTCTATTTCTCAGGCTTAGAAATGAAAATCCTCATACTTCAGCCGCGACAGATCACCTTACTTTCAGAATCGGATCTGGAAAAAAACTGAATTCAGATTTTTCAGCATTTCTGCAGAGGGAAACTAGTGTATCTGTTCATTTCTTGATTTTATATGTAGATAATCCATGTCTATGCGCAAATAATGAGCAGTTAGACTTTTAAATGATCATCAGAAAGTAAACACTTTAATAATAAGTAGTAAGTAATTTAGTACTAAGTAGAAGAATATGTAAGAATATGTGTAAGAATATGTCATAAGGCCATAGAGGCGTCTGTACTTATGTTCACATGAGTGACCACCGCGCACTTTCGACTGAAAGAGGTTAGAGGGTAGAGGAAATAGATTGTTAATTTCATTTTCATAGTTTTTCATAGTTCTTAGCGACTAATGCCAATTTATCGCACAAATGACCAACAAAAAACGTTCATCGAACTTTTACGTGGTCGTATTTTGTGTCTCTTCTCTTTAGTTTCTGATTGCTCCAATTACCAACTGGAAAATGTCCTCTAATTGAGAATTCCTCGAAAAATCAACCAATTTGACTCCTACTTTTTCGAGTTAGTCAGCATCGCTGTCTAGGCCTCTGGGAAATTTTCCCGTATCTAACAAGGATTATTTTTAGGTTCACTTATCCAAGTGTTGAATAGGACTCGTTCGAATCTCCGACGCATTGATCCGGCCTGCTATCCGTCATTAAACCCCGAATCTGTGAATTTGGTTGGTGACATCATGGAAAGTATTTTTAAGCAATGGTAGAAGTAGAAGAATAAAAACGAAGCAATCACTATCTGCCTGCGGTGTCACTCTTAGGAAAATCACAAAAATCCTTCCCTGTTCAAGTCCAATATGAAAGAGCGATCTACCTCAAAAGGAAAATTCCTTGAAATGCAGCTAAGAAGTTTTGAAGTACACATTATAAACTTGGAAATTTCACCTGCATGGTAAGCAATTATGGACGACAGCAACGAGTAATTACGTACATCAGCAATTACCGTAATCTAATCGTCGCAGAAATCCAAATACTGTGCCGACGAGTTCGATTTTTGTGCTCCGGAGCCCGGATTTTTTTCTAGTAACCGAACAAATAGTTATTGAAATTATTTGTTCCTTTTTCACAATATATCCAGCGTATTTTCTGCCTAAAGGAGTTCTCACCAGTGAATCTTTCAATTATTCTTCCGAATCGACTGATTAAGTGCTTTTGACATTAATTTTAATAACTGGTAATGATGATAATTTTTTGCTCTTCTCTCGATCTTCTACTATTCATGATGATTCTGTAATTTTTTTATTCATATATTTATTTATTTGTTTGTTTATTTAATTTATGTACTTATTTGTGCATTAATTTGTTACTGTAGTGAATGGTCTGCCAAAAGTATGTAGGGAGGACAAAATGTTTAAAAAAATACGGTAAATTCTGAGTGAGAATACAAAGAAAATGCTACAGTACAATACAAGCTACAATTTGCTAGTGATTTTTAAATTTTATAATTTGTACTTGATGAACCGTTTTTTACTTTTGTATGTTTTTGAACTTTTTCTTATATTAGGTATATGAAAAGTTTTAAAACTTCTATTTTTCTAATCCTCTTTCGAAAATCCGATTTCCTAAGTTCGCATTTTTCGTGATACCTCGTGGCAGAATTTTCCAACCGTTTACCTACTGCTTGAAACTAAGACCGTAGATCTTCTAATCTGCTTCCTCCTTCACTTCATGAATAAGTTATAGAGAATGATCCTCGATTTCCTATGTTTTTTACATTCTCACCTGAATGTTGTTTTCCTCTACCCGGGTTCTCACACGGATGTCATGGCCACGCCTACCGCAAATCTCTCTCGTAAACAAACATTTGTAGGCACTTGATAGGTTTAATTTCCCACTAGATTCTTACATAGTTTTTTTTTAAATAGCAGAACAATAATCAAAAAAAAAATTCGTCAGTGTTTTTTTTTCAAATAAAATCTCACTCGCTGCTCCTATTTGTCCGTCGAATTCGTCGAACGGTCTGTTTATAACAGTTTTTTCACTTATGTTCACTTTCTAGCATATTTAATCCCTTTATTTTTCGTACAGCGTTCATTCTTCTGGCAAACATTTCATTTTTCTCATGTGTGGAAATGGGAACGCGATACTGCAAACTTGCTAGATGCACACCGAAAAAAACCAAAAAGCTATTCAATTTTCGCTTTTGTGGATCCCTTGGGGTTGTTCCTGACGTCATTTGCCTTCTCTTACAGAATTTCACTGATTGCTATGATAGAAAAGTGAATGCCATTTCGGTTTCTGTTCAATTCCAATTTTCCAAAAGATAAATTCACGTTTCATCTAAAACTCAATTTTTTTCTTGTCAGTATATCGTCAATTTTTAAATTAACTGATTCAAAGGTGTTAACCTGAATTAACATTATACAACACTGGTACTAACTTCTGTCCCAAAATCCGTCAAATCCGTCAAGAATCAGTCGCAAGCTGTCGGAATCCTTCGCATGTATGTAGTATGCATGGAGTATATGTAAAAGTATCGAGTTTCTTAAATGCAATCTTAGAATTTAAATCTCATCTGAGTCCTTAATGTTGTCCTCAACCTACGCACTCACTTCTAGAAAATATTCCCTGTTTGAAACGGTCAGATGCTTATGATCTACGCTTAACTTCTATTTATAGTGCAACAATATAAAAACCTATCATTAGTCTCTTTCCGCCGCCCCTAATTAGCCTATATTTCTGATTAATTGGAGGTTTTCCTTCTTGTTTCACGTCTGTAACCTAATAGTCAATTGCAGTGTTAATCGCTGATTCGTAGAGCAGGGAGAAATCATTGACTAATTTTTCTTGAGCGAACTAAGGAACATTTTTGATAAAATTTTACAATCTTAGAGTAACATTAGTCGAGGGGTGACACAATGAATTACCTGAATTAATCGGTGAGGGATACTATAGCCTAACCCGGCTTATCCACATCTTCACCGAGGTGAGTCGCTCTGTACATATTTGAGTCGATCTTGTTCTCCGCTAGAGCTTATCGGAATCTATCCATCCGTCATTAGTCATATTCTGCGAAACTTTCGTCTCTCCTGAACTCCCTGTCGAGTTTCTTAAGGTCACCTTCACCAATTCCGTCCAGATTTTTCTTCTACGTCCGGGTGGCTCCCTCCACTTTGGGTCCGGGAGCATCCTCAAGGCTACGTGGACAAGATCCAGGATCTGATGGTCTTGTTATGGTGTGGCCAATTAAGCGAAGACGGTTTCCCGCGATTACTTTAGAGGATGCTGCAAAGATGTTGATGTTGTCCTCGCGTAATCCACCTGCGCACTATCTCCACTTCCAAGTGAGGTTCTTCGTTGTGATACACCGTTGGCCAAAAGTAGCCAAGCATCTTTCCAAACAGCTTCCGGCACTGCTCAAGTCTCCGACCCGTACGTCATGATAGGGCAAAATGAGGATAGGTAGACACGCAGCTTCACTTTGTCGGCGATAGAGGTCACCTTCGCTAAGGATCTTAGCGCATCTTTGCTGAATATCACTCTCACACCTGCCATCATTTTTCATACAAATAACAGAACTTGTCTATAAGTTCAATTTGTTGCCCGTTCAGCCTGATCCCTCCTGACGGTCTCGCAGAGACTCACATCTGCATATATTTATGAAGCTGGGGCAGTAAACCAGCAGCTAATTTCGGTACAATGTCGACATGTTTGAACTTCGCGGTGATTGAAGTGAATATCACTATCTCGACGGTGTCGACCAAGAGAAGTGCAAAGAGTGCTAAAACGACATCGGGTGAACGCTGTTCAACTGTTCTTCGCATGATGTCATTGACGGCAAAGGTGGACTAGAAAGATCGTGCGACAGCCCCTTGTCGTACTCCAGCTTCCATTTCGAATGATGAAGTACGCTCAGCTAGTGTTCGAACAGCAGCAGTACTTCTTTTATTCATGTCCTCGATTAGGCGAGTTAACTTTCTCGGAACACCATCAGCGCGAATATTGAAGAATTGAACAAAGTCGAAAGTTGCTTTGAATTTTGCGAAGGCTAGCTGTACAGGCTTCGAGTGCCGCTGCCACATTTCAGTCATTCTTCTAACAATGAACACTTGGTTAATCGTAGATTGATCGGGACGAAATCCACTTGTTCGTCACGGGTGGTTTCTTTGCGATGTTCAACAAGCAAATCCAGAATGGCCCATTTTAAGAACTTGTACATTACACACAGCAAAGATATTCCTCGTTAGTTCTTAGGTTCGGATAACTTTGTGTGAACGGGAATTATGACAGCGTGTCTCCACGACTCCGACTCCGGTAACCTTCCGTCAATTTTACTATTCAACGAATCATATTCGTCATCTCACTGATGCCAGAAGAGGGAAGAGAACATCATCCAACATTTTTGCGCTAATTGCATCGTCTCTGCCAGACTTTCCATTCTTTATTTTTTTGGATACTGAGCAGAATCTCCGACTCGAAGACTCCTCGCTGACCGTGGTATACGTTGTTTGTTGGAAATGCTCGAGTTCAGGGACTGATGGCGCTTGTCGGACCGGCAAGATGTGGAAACATTCCCTTCGAATAGGTATTGTTGCTTCCTGGATAGCGGCTCTGTTGACAGTTTTGATGACAGGTAAACATCTCTTTATTTTGCTGCTCTACTGTCTTAATAGAGCAAAGCCTTTTTTTTCGGGTTCTTGTCCTCTAACGCTTTTTCAAACTCCATCGCTCTTGATATCCATTCACTATCGCGATCACGTTTTAGCTGAGGAAGCACCTCCTCTCCTTGCTCAGACCGCCATTGCTGCTGGCAACACATACTGACTTGTATGTGGATCTAGTCTCAGATTCAAAGGCGAAATTCCTTCGGGAGCGTCTTCTTTATAGCCGGAAGAGGGAGAAAACTGGGAGCGTCTTCGGTGTTGCATCCCGAATGCAGCTGGTGAGAGAGTCAAGAACGTGAAGAACTTGGCGGTGATCGGAATTGAATGCGACGTACCACACAGCTCTGGATTTTTGAATATTCAACAAGCTGATTCTTAGTCAAGACGACAGAGCTGTAGTTTACGAGTTGTCATTTTCCAGTGGCACCGCTCTTTTGGCGTTAAAGGTGTTGTTTATTGCCCACGTAGGCTGATGGTGTCCATGATTCTCCTCAAGTGCAGTGATAAGACTAGTCTGCTCACAAAGGTTTACCGGAAGGCTACCATTGTCCTATGTTTGCTTCGCGGGACATTGTCATTTTTCAAGGGCATCGGACTGTTGTTTCAAGTGCCATCTTCGTATTTACATCGATGCTGACAATGACTACTTGCTGGCACTTTCTTTTAGACATCGGCTCATTGACTCTATCGTATAAGGTTTGTCATGGAAGGTGCCTTGTAGTTATCCTCACCATTTAGGGTTTAGGTGCGTGGGCACTTAAGATGCAGAGTATACGACTTCCACGATTGCGCAGACGTACATCTAGACGACGTTGAACCTAATTACTCCACCAGGTGGTTGAAATCGTTCCTCCATAGCTACCGAGTAACCATCTACTTTTTTCTCATCGGCGTCACCGCAATATGGTGTTATTTTCGATGTTGAGGACGGGGCGACTTCCGATGCGCGTTTCTGCAATGCAGCAAATGGCACATGCAGATATCGCAGCAGTCTGGAGAGAGCGGTTTGTTGGAGCTCACTCGATAGCGATGAGCTTTACGAAACAGATGTTTGTAGCCAAAGATTCCATGTTCTCTGTGGCATTTGACCCATGAGAGTTATGGACGCTGCCAATGTGCTGGACAACAGCACCAGTGGTTCGCCAACATCGCGGCTTTACGGCTATCAAGGTGTGGTGCTCCTCGGTCTGCTTCTCTGACGTTGTCTTTGAGTAATCTCTTTGCTAAGTCTTATCTTGTGGGATGACGAGGCGCTTGAGACGGTACACGTATCTTTGATTTTTCAGGCTCTGGAGAAGGCGACGACGTCGAAACGACGGCTAGAATAAATATAACAATATTGGTTTTCCTCAGAAAGAATGGTACACGAAATACACGGAACACATTACCGTCTGCTCTTACGCCAATTCTCAGTAATCATTTTACAATTCGAAAAGTCTGGGATTGTACTTCCCGACTTTCCGAATTGTACATTTCTTTTACCGCCTGACATAGGCTGACATCTATGTACTTGGATTACAAAGACGGAATTGGTGTAGGTAACAGGTTAATATAAAAATCATCGTTGTTATCTGAAAAAGTGAATTGTAGAAAAATAATTAAACGGGAAATTGAAGCGAAAAATCAAAATGCTCCGAGAAAAAGTTTACCTCCCATCCAATATTTCTTCAATTACACCTTATAGCTCAGGATTAGGGATATCAATCGAAACAGGACATCTATTTAATGTATATACATTACACTATTAAATATCCTTCTTTCCCTTCTTCTCCTTCTTCTCTTTTTTCTCTCTCTTCTCCTTTTTCGCTTCTTCTTCCCCTTTTTTCTATTTCCTTCATTCTCCTGCCTTTTCTTCATGTCTTTTTTCTCCCTTTCCCCCTTTCTCGTCTCATTAAAGAAACATCTACAAAGTGCTGCAATTTTTCATCCAGGAACTTTTTGCTTCCAATCATTAAATCACTTTCCCTTCTCATCACTTTCATTTTTATTCCCTCTTGTTCCATTCAAGTAATCTCATGTGTTTTTCACATTGATGGCTCAGAAACCATGTTTTGTATAATATAATGAGCGGCATCTCATCAGCAAGTACGAGCTTTTGTTCTTCGAGCAACAGCCTGTATAGCGTGTATTGACGTGTGGATTCAATGAAAATGTTATGATTCGAAAAAGAAGCACAGTAGATAGTTTAAAAAAAGTAACTAGAAGAAAGGAGTTCAATTAACAGTTGATAAACATCCATTTCGAAGTAAACATGTGACAAATAATAGAACGGTAAAGTTGAAAAATAAAGCTGAAAATATGATTATTTTTTGTAAGCCGATATTTTCTTGAAATCTACCTCTTCCCCATTTCTCTTTCATGTTTTTAAATAATATTAAAAATTTTAGAGCGTTATCTATCACGTTGAAATCCAATGCTTTTCGTCGAATTCTTTGTTTTTATAGATGTTTCCCTAATTATCTCTTTTTGTTTTCGATTGCTCAGCAATTTTTCAAAATTTAGCGCTCCAATTTTTCTCTGCGCTAGTGATAGCGCTTGTAAACAAAACAGAGAAAAGTAGAAAGCACACAAGTTTTGTGATCATTAGTTTTGTGAACTGAGCGGGCAAATTACGATATGTATTAGAAATACCGTAATCTGTACATCATTGCGAGGGGACATTCTAATGTATGTCCAGTGGTCTAGCCGTCATCATCAAATATACAACAAATACAAATAAATAACAACAAATATGTACTTGTGGTCGATTCAGTAATCAGTTCAAAAACCAGTGGTTATTTTTTGAATGACTATGTAGATTCCACAAGTTTCACTAAAATGGATTTTATTCACTTCAGTTAAGCCCTTTGTACTTTGCTAGTTGTAAATCGTAGTTATTTATCAAAAGTAATAAATACTAAACTTCTAAATTTTGTGACAGAATCATTGTAAAACATAATATAATAGTTATAAAGTTACTATAATATAGTATTATAGTAATATATTTACAACTTTACAGTTATAAACATTTCATAAAGTTCTCTCTCAAATATCAAACTCTCAAATATCTAGCAGCAGTTTATTTGAAATATTCACATTTTCAATGGGAAAAAGTATCTCAAAAAAGAGAAGAAGAAGAAAAATCCGATCGAATCCGAGTTAAAGTCACTTATTGATTCAGAATATTTCAATTTGTTGGGATCAGTGAATACTGTAAGTTGCCTCCCTATCCCTGTCAAACAATTTTTAGGTGATTGATAAGTTTTATCCGTAAGACCCTGAAAAAGCTGATTCGTCACATATTCGGTTAACACGCGATATCGAGACGGATCGGTTTGAGCACATGATTTACTCGTGTCACATTTATGTCCTTTGCTGAGTAGGCATGCCAGAGGCTTTCTGGATGAATCATCCGGGAAAATAAGTGATTCATGACTTGGGAGAATGATTCGGAAATATAAGATAAAATTAAGTAAATTCAATGTAAAACAAAATATAATAGTTATATAAGTATAAGTATAGTAATATAGTATACGTATATAAGTACTAATAGCAATTATAATAGTGTAAATGATACTATGTATTAAATATGAATTAAGAAATAAACTGATTACAAGCAAATAAACTATGGAACAAATAATAGTAATTAAAATAACAATAATTTAATTGAAAATTATGTAGATGGCTGAATATGTCCATTGAACTCTACAACTTCTTCAGTTGATGCTGTAATGTACCTAGGTGTAAAAATTTCGCTGCAGCTCTTGAAAGCTGACCAGACAACAAATGCGCATACCCGTTAAAAACCCGTGGGTTTAGCAATAAAATATCAAGTGAAAAGAAGAAAAAATAAAATATGGATATAATTACGACATGAAATGAGAGAGATATAATCATAAATTTAAAGTAGTACTAATAAATAAAATAAAATAGCATTTTCAATGTAGTAAATTAAATCGAAGGCTAACGGATTCGATAAATCCAGCTTTTCTAGCTTCTATTGTTTTTCTTCTTTTAAATTTTTCCAAGGAACTGTGAAAGTTTGTTGAGGCACACTATATACTTAGTCGAAGAATGTTCAATAATCTCTGTAGAATGTGCATAAAAACAAATTCCGATGTAAATTTTTTAACAGACGAATTTTGCTTGACAATCGACCGTGAATTATCCGCGTAGAAAATGTGATCACCAGAAAATTTTCCGTAATAGTATAGGTCATTCAGCTTCAGGTTTACTATAGACTCAGCAGGATGCCGCATATCTGCAGTGAATGACAATTTAATCTGGTTTCTTTTTTTTATCGTTGTCGCAGCCGCTCAGTAAATCACCTGAGATCTCATGGCAGGAAAAAGAAATCCGCCAGATCCCTCTCAATCAGAATTTCCCAGTCATGATTGTGAAATATTTTGAGGAAAGTGTTCAGAAGCGCTTTCGATATGAGCGCATCAATGAGACTTTTTAGAATTCGTGACGGCGTGAATTTTCTTGAAATACGAGATGTTTTCAATTGATACCATATATAACATTATTTCAAAAGTACTAAAAATTAGCTTAAATCACCATAATTTTTTTCCTTCTCTCAATGAAAAAATCAGTCATGCAGTATGTACACTGAACGAAATAATAATGAATGTGGGTGTTGAATATCTAGGGAACATAAAATTTAAATTCTCTCTAGCTAGATACGGAGATCGTTTATTGAGGAGTATATATATATATATATATATATATATATATATATATATATATATATATATATATATATACTTTTTCCACATACCATATATATCAGTCTCTGCCGGTGTGGCGCAGTAGGTTAGACGTCCACTGCAACCACACCTCGATGGTTCGAAACCGCTCTAGTGTTTTTCGAAGCCAAGCCTTTCATTCCTCCGGGGTCGATGCAAGTGTCTGAGAGGATAAAAACACTGACTCGATCATCAGCTGGCCATTTTTTAGGCCAGCACGCGTTCCAGAACCTCAACAATTACGAAATTCTTTTAAGAGCTTGTTGGCGCGTCCCAAGTGGATTAATGCGCCAGTGACTTTATCTTTTCTGGCATTTTTATATACCAGTCTGAACATCCGTCTTTAGCCGGACTTCAAACTTCTTTTTTCTAAGAAAGGTACGGATTGGTTGGATGGTTTTCTTGCAATCATTTTGCTTGAAGCAATTTGAAAACAAATTTGAATTTGAAGCACTGGACAAAGTCTTCGTGTTTCTACTCAGCAATTAACATAGAATGCAAAAGTGAACTGAAATGAACACCTTCATCATTTTGATAAATGTAAGGGTGCTACGTCAAATCACGTAAACCGTTAACTACTATTTAAAGGCATCACCCCACGAATCTCTTGTGGCACGGATTTCCGGTGAAGTATTCGTATAAAGGATCGTAGATTATTGAGAGAAGGGTGATTCCGTTCATTTCTTCCTAATTGCCGTAGAGAACGGCCCGGAAGATACGGCTTCGAGCGTTCCGGTGCACTTTTTTCTACAACGAGTTCGATTGGAGCGCGTCAGCCTTCTGCACACTCCGCATCTTCCGGGCCGTTTTTTACGGCAATTAGGAAGAAATGGACGGAATCACCCCCTCTCCATAATCTAAGATCACGTATACGAATACTCCACCTGAAATCCGTACCACAAGAGATTCGTGGGGTGATGCCTTTAAAGAAAGCATTTGGTAACTATGGTGGGGGTAACCACAGGCGAGTAGGCATACGGAAGCGTACATTCGGATACACTGTCAAGGCCATCAAACGGTTCGCTTTTATCATACTTTACAATAAAACCGCTGGGAATTATTCAGCAGTGCTGGTTCACAATAATCCCGCTGATTCGAATACCTGACGTGACCAACCATGGCCGTGGAATCACTGTCAGTGCTTTCTGACACCGGCGCCGTGGAACCCATCTCACCGCTTTCTGGACAGTGACACATACACAACAGGATAAGCCCGTTATTACATAGCATGATATATGTTTGTGTGGTGTGGTCTGTGTGATTTGCTGCAGACGCATTACTGTAGTTCTGGTTAACATAAGTACTGCTGTACTCGCTTGTCTGCGGATGCTTTAGCACCCGGAAATTTTCCAGAATCTACCATTAATCTACTCATTTCACTTGTTTTCTGCAGTTTTCTCGTTGTTTTCTCGTCCAACACAAAACTAAAAATGAAAAATTTAGTTCATTTATTCACTGGTTATGACTTATATCAATTCTGTGGGTTTTCTGTTTCCCATTCAACAAAAGAGCGAAGAATACAGAAGCGTTCCCCTTTTCGATCTCCTTTGGGGCTCTCCTAGGGCAGCAAATCTGCTCCGATTGCTGTCAGGCCTCCATTCCCAATTATCCTTCTGGAATATACGGATACATTTGCTGTTTCGACGCGCCCGCAACAATTCGACAACGAGTGATCGCGTGTCCCCGGAGGAATACAAATCTTATTCGAACAACAGCTGCCTCAAATTCACCCCAATGAATCCGCTGTTCATTCGTTCAAAGATTCTTTTCAATGCGAAATTTGAGTATTCGTGTCTTTCGAAGGAACTTCCGCAGAAGCACCAGCTAGTTTTTTCCTGAAATTCCAAAATTATTTGATTGCGTTGATAATGTGAACTCGTTCACACTCAAGGAAAGAGTGCGAAAATCAGATCCATTGAGAATGAGAGCTGAATTACGCTCCGCCCTCGCGCTCATGGCCGTACAACATCATTTCGAGCACTCTGCTCCGCTGCATTTCCCGACATGTAATTCGGTGATTAAAAAAAGGCTCTCCTTCAATTTTTTGCACTTTTCTAATTATCTATCTTTTTCTATCCCAGTTCTGCAAAAATTTCTCCGCAGAAGCACAATTTCAATTATCAGCCAACATTAGGGCACAAATTTAAATCGCATCAGTTCACGAACGCTAAGAAAATCCATTTAGCTCTGTTTTCTCGCACTTCCAAACAGTTTATCCATCTTAAAATTCACTTTTTACCCTCTTTTTTTCGAAATCATTATTTTGCTTTGCACTCCGATAATGAGGTGAACGTACACAAGTAAATCGGCACCTTGGCGAGAACTGTTCCCCGTCGCTCGCAAAACCAATACTTCGCTGGTGTTTTTTGGCTTTAAGGAAACCTTGTTTACTGCTGTTCTACTTTTTAAGGATAGTTATATTTGTTTTATAATTATATTATTTAGTATTATTACTATTATTTATTTATTATTTGTGTTTATTATAGCAATATATTTTTTACTATTATTAATAATAATATTTGTATTACGTCATTTTTCTCCTGAAGTATGATTGTATTTTTATTCACCTATCTTCATTTTATTGAAACCTAATGGGAATTTTTATAGCAAAACTTACATACTTCACTATTTTTTGATTTTATCTTCTCGAGTTTCTCCGGTACTTTTTTTCCGATTTTTCCGATATCGCAAATAGATCACTGACATTTTCTGCTTTCCATGTGTTGTTAAAGAGCTTTTGGTGAAACATTCCTTGTCGCAGGACGCTTCGCGAAATCTGTTTTTGTTGAAGACTTGGAAATGAGACTTCGGGGATTTTGATGCTATGCATATCCTATCAAACTTCTTCTTTCTCCTTGTCAAGCATCTATTTTGTTCGTTGCTGTTCAAAATAGAAAATGCATGCGATAGAAAATAAAATAGAACAATAAATTAAAATATATCTACCTAATATTATGTATTATGCAAATAAATTACTTACATTTCTTAAGCTTAGCCCAAAAATCCATTATTTTCTATCACCAGTCGCTGTTGTCCGCGTGTCAGCTGACGTTGAACTGATGCGAAATGATTTTTCTCCTCGCTTCGCTGTTCTCCTCATCTTCTGCAGCTCAGTTCAACATCGCTAGTTCCTCCTACTTCGCAACCACTCATTTTACATCGAAACATTCCTTGGGGATATAAATCCACAGCTCTAGCTTTACATATTTGCGAAAAATGTTTATCCACAGTATTTATATTATGTTCTTTTTTCTGGAACTGCTAATACCTCTTGTGAAGCCTTTTCCTACACACTTTCCTCGATTCTCTTTTGGATCAAATTCGCTACTCGACTAGTTTCCTGCGTGCGTTCTTCTTGGTATTATGACCATCGTGCTGCCGAAGCCATGGGAAAAAAATCTATAAAATTAATAATTTATCAAAAAAAAAACTTAGATAACATAGACAAACGTGGCTAATATTCATATTTGGGCTCAACATCTCATAAGTCTGCACTTAAAAAAACACTCAAAAAACACTTAAAAATGTAAACCTCTCAAAAAAAAAATTCTTTTCGAAATTTGCATCCAGAATATCCCTCTTTCGAGATAAGGATTTCTTGTAGAAAAAATCATTTTCACTCCCCACCGTCACGCTTTTTTCATGGATCACTGTCAGGAAGTTTGAAGTGTTTCCTTGAAGCCAAATTATCTTGCGATGCCCTAAAAAAAGTGGATGGCTACATACAGCCATGCAGTTGCGAACGGTAAATGACTTCAGCATGGGACGAAAGAGTGGAGTGCCTGCTTTTACGAATGAATGAGTGAACGCAAATGTGAATGAATGGATGAATGATTGAATCTTACCCAATGGCCATAGATTAAAAATTTCCCAGGCTCCATAACACACCAAAACACTTCTAAGGCTATCAAAAATACTGCACTATTCCTTCCCACGGACAAACACACCGCGTATATTTCCTAGAAGCCGTATCCGTAACTCCCACGGTCATCTTTGTTGTGGTCGATTAGTTCGCCACCAAAACCTTTCACCATCCTCTCAGGACCCGTTCACATTTTATGATCGTTCATCTTCATTTTCACTATAGCAACTAACTAACTAAATTAAGTTGTGACCACCGCAAAAATAGCTGCCGTTGACGACCGGAATGTGTTTATTGTTTTCCCTTCCTGCCGGCCTCTTCTTTTATTTAGTTTACATAATTAGCTCTTGGAGAAGTTCCATGATCGGTTGTTTGGAGTCTCACCACGAAGCAGAGCGCATTCTTCAATGATGAAGTGGGAATTTCTTTAGTATTATTCGAGTTTGTCCTATTTTTTTCTAAATTTTTGTTATGATTGAATGAACTGAGTTTTTCTCCGTTATGTGGTCGATGTTATCGTGGAATAGCGGTGAATCTATAGTGAGATTTTTGATTGCACTTTATGAATGTCGCATTCATTCGAGACGTATTTACGGTCAGCAATTCTCGATACCGTATACCTCTCTCCCTTAACATTGAATTATTCCCAGAAGTCGAACTTTTTTATAAGATTTCGAGGAGTTTTCTGTGTGCAAGTGCAAAGTATCTCGGGACTTTCAATGCAAGCTTTGTGACGCCATGAAACATGACGCAAAATTCATAGAATGACTAGTTTTGAATGATGGTTGCGGATTTCCAGACAGTTCGTAGACTTTCATGGCAAATATTTTGCAGAATACGGTATCACTCGATATTTCCACACAATTTCTGTATAAATAACTGTGAACAACTTTTTTAACCATTTTTTTCCTAAAAATTCTAATTATGATAAGACGCTACGATTGCTCGATACTGGCGAATTCGAGATATCTCTTAAGATTTGTTATTGAGGAGGACATATTTACAAAAATAAGGTGTAAAAATGATTATTTCAAAAGAAACCTTGGGAAAAAGTTGAAATAGTTAATGGAAATGTGATAATAGCATCCACGACGTATTTCTTTTAATTTTACAGATTGTAAGATTCGAAAATCATCGTGCGATTTACCTACGCTTTGTATAGGTGCTTAGTTATTCTTCTGTGCTTCACACCAGTAAACTTGAAAAATTCTCTTTTTTTTTTGGAAGAATACTCTAATTTCCTTGTCCAATAGATACGCCTATTTTTTATTCCCTTAATTCTAGCAGTATACAAAAAGAGAGCGGTTAATTTCCGTTTCTGACGCGTCACGGCAGCTCTCCAAGAATCCACGACTTAAGCATAATCCGAAGAAAAGAACTGCTCCTCTTAGAAAATCATTACTTTTTTATGGAATAGTAAGCGGGGTGTAAATTAAATTTTAACATGCAAATTAGATTTCCACAATATTTATTTGGAAATAATAATATTTTTGGACGGATATGGGGCAGTCAGTGAGAGGTTCTGTTGTGACTGCGCGATCGACCGGTGGTTCAAAATCGCCCTAGTGCCAACCAAGCCCTTAATCCCTCCGGAATCGATGAATTGGTCCCAGTCTTATCTGGATCTGGGAGGAAAAAAACTACTGACTTGATACATCTGCTAGCTAACGTAAGTTACTGTATGGGCTACATACGAGTTCGTAAACCTCAAACAATTCTGGATTGAAATGAACTCATTGACGCATCCCAAGTGGATTGATCAATGCAGGACGCGTTGTCCTTTAATAATAATCTCTGATTGAAAAATGAAGAAATTTTGATACGACTCTTCTTTCTTCTTTTCTTAAGATTTCCATACACATTTCTCCAAGAATGTTTGAACATCACCTCTAATACACCTTTCATAAATGTAACTTTCAATGAATCCTACGGCCTACGCTGTGTTTTTCCTGAATATTGTATACTTTTCCTGCGATGTTTGGTCACTATAGATTAACTATCCCTTTTAGGTCCCACGACCTTTATGTTGAACGTTCCCCTTCTAAATTTATTCACCTGAAAATCCATGGTTGACTCATAAATAGACGTTTTCCCTCATGGTCCCAACGGTGAACCTCTCCGCCAATTGGGTAAATCAAATCGTGGCCGCGGAGGCCGCAAAACCCTATTTAGCTGACCAGAGGATTATTTGTTCTGCGTCCTCATTCGAATGTTTTCCTTTCAAAAATTTCTGGGATTGATAGGAAATGGGAAAAAGGAGGCGATCGATCGACTAGTAGTTTTCGCTGCTTTATCCGAGAAACATTAGCGGTGCTAACACCACAACTCTTCTTCCTTCCTCATCTTTTCGAGGAACTCCTCGGGAGTCTTTCTCTTCCTCTTCTACACCACAACTCTTCCTCCTTCCTGACTTCTTTGGGGAGCATTAGACTTGTTTCTTCGATTTGTCGACTTCCGTGTGTTGTTGCACATTTTTAAAAGCTAAATCTGTGAACAAAGCAGCAGCAGTTTCACAAATACGTACGTCGTCTGTGAGTTCGTCTCAAAGATCACCTTCATTACATTCGCTGCGTCGCTTTGTTTTCTGAACAGATTCCGATATCTAACCAGTGAGAGTTGAATGCGAAAAAGAACCCTGTTTTCATATATTTTAACGAGTTGAGTGAATACGGTATCATTGACGATTCTTGGTTGTTTTTCCTCTTTATCGACTAAATAAATCTCATAATTAGTACGTAGCTCTCCTCGCTCCTATTGACGTTCTCTCTCTTCCACTATTTTTTTCAAGTTTTTTTTTCATCAATGCATTTTTATTGCTCGCACAAGATTTCTTCTAATATATTTCTCCATAAATCGAGATTTTCTCTCAGTAAGTCGTCACTAACATCAAAAATCAACATTTGTAACTTAACGTATCCATTAGCGCAATTATCTGAACGCTTCCTCCATTGTTTACTGACATTTCATCTTCCAAAGATGTTAGTTTTCGTAATCCATGAAAAATAGTGGAAAAAAATGACAAATCTTTAGCCGCTTATTTTCTTATTGCTTTCGGTATTTGCGTTTCAGCGCCTTTTTTAATGGTTGGCTCCATTTTTCCCTTAAATGCAGATTATATCCTCAAAATAACGTGACAATAACAGGGCAAAACAGAAACAGTACACTTCTTTTTTCCCTTCGAAAATTTTACTTTTTACTCAGATAATCAAACAAAAGATATATTTCATCTATTCCGTTCAAATTGTTCCTAAATAAAACCTTCTCTTCATCCTTCTTTTGAAAATCACTCCTAAAGTTGGTAAAAAAAGTATGAATTTCAATTAGATTTTTTCAAAAGAATTTCATTGTTATTTATCTTCTATTTCACTCATTTTTTATTGTTTTATTTTAATTTAGAAGTGAAATACACCACGTTTGTAGGGAAAAACCTAGAAAATCTCCTCTTTTTCTCTTTCTGACAATTGCTAGAGCATTAATTTGGTTTTTCTTTCATATCTGACGATGTTTGACCCCACGAAAAGTGATCTTTATCTCAAAATTTAATTATTTTTTCCGATTGTTACTGATTATTTATGTTCCCCGTAACCGAATAGTCCTTTTTTTGCTCATCTGCTATCGTTATTTACAGTAAAAATTCCAAATGAAATTGCTAGTCTACCAACATAAAATCACACGTCTTACTACCCTCACCTCATGAAAACTTTAAAAACATAAACAAGTATGCTTCATGTTTACTGTTTAGTTACGCGGCATCATTTGAATCCCAAATTCTACGCTAGCATCCGCAAAAAAAACTCTGTCACCTCACGACTGATTCCCATCACATCCCGGAGCGAATCCCATAATGCTATTAACGCCCCTAGCGCTAAAACTTAAGTTACTCGGAATTGATCCTAGCTGTCCGACGTGACCACACAAAAGTGCTATCACGATGGAGCACACGTCGATCATCTCACCGGATCTCATGCCGTGATTCTCGCCTGGAATCATTCATAAGGTCGACTCACTCAGCATGTACGTATGCGGTTTTGGTTTATTTATCTGTAGATCAAAAAACATCCCGTCATAAATCGTAGTGTGCACATAGAGGATATCTCATCTAGCTCCTATTAGTATCTCTTTTTTTTTCTTCCTGTTTTTTTTTTGCATAGCAAGAGGAAACGGTAGCTTCTTTTTTGTGGTGGATTATTTGCCCCTCTACGTGATAGTGGTCACATCGAGGGATTTAACGATGAAGCGGAGGAATTGCATGCGCAAATATTATTATAGATAAATGATGTCTTCCCCTTCAGCTGTAGCCTTCCCCTTAAGGATGTAATTGTGAAAAAAGCTCGATGGCGATTCTACGATTCCAGAGATTCACTTAGCTCCACATCTCTGCACTGGACGTACTGATACCGCATCAAATTATCGCTGACGTTGATTTTTATACATAAATGTTTGATAGAACTATGACTATGAACCTATGAATAGAGATTTAACAAATTTTCTCGCATAGAGTGTTTCCATTTCCCTCGTCCCCAGTATTTCCACTTAATTTTGTATAAATCGCATGGATATAAGTATGGAAAAATGCGCGATGAAAGTCTCAGAGATTCACTCACGTAGGTGAATAACCTCGAGCTGTCCATACTATTATAATACAGCAAATTTCAATCGAGAGGAAAAAGAGCGGGAATTTTTTCGAATTTTTCCGAGTTGAAAACTCTGAACTGTTGAGCGATCAACGTATTTTTTTCTACCAGTTATACTTATAACATTTTAAATAAAAATTATGAGGTGATTGGTGTGAGCGTTCTGTAAGTGAAACCTCAGAACAATTCCTCTTCAAATTGACCAAGTCGTTTTGATCCCACAAAATTTCACAAAAGGAAATGTATGTGGATGTTTTCGTTTTCGATTTTTGAAGCAAAACCCATAATCTTTTTTTTGTTCTACGAAACAAGGACATAAATAGAATGTTTTAAAGTATATGTCTTCATCGAAAACACCTAATTATTTCACATTTCTTATTCGCTGGTTATATTCCATGAAATCTTATGTTGAACTTCTGAATAGAGGATGTTACAGTAAGGTTTCTTAGTAGGACAGGGCGTTAATGAAAGATTTCAGCTGTCGCGTTCACAGCGTTGTGGCCAGGTACAGTGTTCAAAGTCCATCAGCTTGAAGAGGTATGATTTTTGTTCCTCAATAATTTTACTACTTCTACCTTCTACTTTTGTAAACAAAAATAAAAGGTAGTAAAACAAAAGGAACCTTTTCTTTTTTTCCTCTCATCAAAAAAAATTCTCTTCAATTCTCATCTGATTCTTCATCATTTACCTTCCTACGTATAATAACTTTCTGAGAGTATAAAGTCAGCAAATCTTACTTTATATATGAGAATAAATTTCTGACTTCCAATCTTTTTTCCCGATAAATTCCTGAAGTAATGAAGACGTTCATTTCGTCTTCGATTAACGTCGTGACTAAATCGTAAGTTGAAGGGAAATTGAACAAAAAATATCAAGGATATTCGCAAGCGACAGCATTTAGCTATTATTCAGCTGAGTAATCTTTTACACAGGAATCACTCATCAAAAATAAAAAAAAATAAAGAAATTAAAATCGAATAGAATAGCAGTAATCTTTTACATTATTGACTATACACCTTCATCAAAAAATCAACTTAATGGTAAGTAAACTAAAAGCTAGTATACTGTATTTTATTCAAATAAAAATAAAATTCCTTGCAAGTAGTAGTCCAGACTCAGGGGTAACGTATTGAATCAGCTGACATACTCAATGCGTAAGTAGCACCTGATATAGAATAGGTTTTCCATACATTTTCTCTACGCAAGGAGCAATTTTGAAGAATTTCTGGTAATCCTACTACTGAAAAGGTTTCTTCTGGTACATGCTGGTAAGAGTCGGAGAAATTTATTGAAAACTGTGAAATAAAAGCAGTTTGTCCAGTAGACACGAAAAAGTTTGATAATCTCAAAATTAAGGGAGAAAATTACTCTGAATTTTTACTTTAACCGCACTTTTTTGCATTTTGCGTCCGCTTTATGCATTTTTCCATCACCGATTGAGGTCATAATAAGTTTACTTCAAAAACAACTTAATTATCTTCTTTTTTTCCCATGTTTACCGCTTAAAGCCGTTTGAGACCAATTAAAGACCTCTCCTTATTCGTACTTCTGTTTAATAGGCTATTCGTCTGATACTTTCGCACTTATTTGGTGGTAAACGTTAAATATGCAGTGGGTAGGTCCCATTATTTACGTAAAAATGCATATTTACGTAATAATAGGCAATAAGGTCAATTGTCCGAAAGCACAGCGTCGATGATGTGCGTCTGAAAAATTGGTTCTAGGGAAACGTGTTTTTTTCTTCAAAATTTATCTTCTAACATTTTTTTGGTTTTTCACTTTTCTTCCGTGTCTAAACTTATCACATTCGAGAAAGAGAAGGATATGCTTATGAGAAAGGAATACGAATGTTTTTTTTTCTTATAAAATGTTAAGAAATCACCTGAAAATTGACCAGATGAGAATTTTGAATCAGCAAATATGTGAAATTTACTACTGCTTTAATTTTTTCTTTCCATCCTTGTTTTCTTTCAATTTCTTCACTATCCAAAAGAAGTGGGCGGGGTTAACTCTAATTTTTCGCGTACGCGCACACAGACACACACGAATCCATTTCCATCGCACATTAGTACTAATGTTGACTGGATATTGAGGTCTTATTGTTTTAGAGGCTTTTTTTTAGGATAAATAAATATATGATTTAAATGTCGCGCTCTTTTTGTAGCGGATTTCGACGTAATTTTTTGCCAAAAAACTGAGAACTAAGATTTACGCTGAATACTCTGTTCAGTCAAGTCATTTTTGGAGATTTATAGTGGCTCTAGGAAGTAGTAAAAAAAAGAAGAAAAAAAGAATAGCAAAAGGAAATAAAAGGAGGAGAAAATGAAAAAGTGCAACTGAATAGTTTAAGAGTTTCGAAACTTTTACTTCCTTCACATGTTATGGTTTCCTGTCTCAAACTTACGTATTGTTGGGAATTTCCACCAAATTATTCAAATAACAGCAGGAAATCCATAGAAAAACATCCATAATCTATATTCTGTTCACGTCCGTA
This sequence comes from Necator americanus, assembly GCF_031761385.1. NCBI lineage: Eukaryota > Metazoa > Nematoda > Chromadorea > Rhabditida > Ancylostomatidae > Necator > Necator americanus. Next base: position 9,024,023 of record NC_087375.1, read on the forward strand.
ATATGCCCTATATGTTTAAGATTGTTCCTTTATGATATCACCTGCATGCACTCTCCTATTCCACGTAACAAATGTATTATTATATACCTATTAGATTTGCACAGATGCTTTTGTTATGTGGACGTTGTTGACGTCAACGAATACGTTCTTGAAGGCGCCACCCCACGAATCTGATGTGGTACGGATTTCAGGTGAAGTATTCTTATACGGGATCGTAGATTATGGAGAGGGGAGTCCATTTCTTCCTAATTTTCGTAAAAAACCGTCCAGAATATGCGGCGCGTGCACAAGGCTGGCGCGCTCCAATCGAACTCGTTGTAGAAAGTAGCGCGACGGAATGCTCGAGACCTCCGGACTTCCGGGCCGTTTTTTACGGCAATTAGAAAGAAATGGACAGAATCACCCCCCTGTCCATAGTCTCCCATCCCGTATACGAATACTCCACCTGAAATCCGTACCACTTCAGATTTGTGGGGTGATGGCTTTGAACGATTTTTCAAAATTTATTCGAATATTTGGTTGGAGCAGACTATTTTGTGCCTTGAAAAGATAAAAATATGTTACTTTTTTAGTGTTGTAGAAAAAACTTAGCTGAGCAGCAAAGCCATAGGTCGCTGATGTTTGACGTAACGGCTCTAACATCACAAACTATGAAAGGAGTCTCTGATGGTTCTTTAATATTTATAGCGTTATCTATCAGCTAAGTGTACTAACAAACATATTTAATTTCAAATATTTATATTTATTATATTATATATATTATTTCATATTTAATATGTATTTCTGCAATCTTCTTTTCAATCGATTCTATGTCTGATGAGTATTTCTACAGAAATTTAATAGAAGCATAGGGTGAGGGATGAACTGCATAGCGTTGATCAATCCCTTTCAGTTGAAGCGACGAGTTCGAATTCCAGTTCCGAAAAATTTGAGGATTTCAATGTGTCGAAGCGATTCCTAACTTGCGAAAGTAAGCCGATCTGAAAAGTTAGTGATTTTATCTTTCAGGTGTGTTACCAATTCGTTAACTCCGAGAGATGAATGGTTTAGTTGGCTCGCAGATGCTTTCGAACCGCTGACCGTGCAGTCGCCGACAAACCTCCTATCGACTGCGCTACACTAGCTCCAGGGGAAAAAGCTAAGCTTATTAGAATTTCCTCGAACAATCTGACTTTTTTCAGAACATCTCCATTTCACTTGCAGAATTTAATGAAAAGAACTTAATTAGGTACTGCTTGAAATTGCTTGAGAATTTCCTTAAATTGCTTTGGATTTGCTCCAAAATTGCACATGTAAACTACACACTTCTCTCGTTCACGTTCATGAGTTCACGTTTTTTATCTTCGAATTTTTTAAATTTATTAGTGCTATTAAAAAAGTACAGCGTTCTTTACAAACAACGAAAACTTTTTTTTTGTTTTTTTTTTAAAGATGAGCCTTTCGAAAACATCTCAGCTTTGAATAATCTCGATAAACTCCACCGTAAACGCATCAATCCATATTTGATCGAATCTCTTCTTTTTCCCATCTTCTGCAACGTGAGATCAGTTGAGGACCGCAGCTTTGGGATCTGAGGCGAATTATTTGGAATCTTTAACCGTTGTCTAAGAAACCACAACTATTATATATCTTTTGTTTGTTTGTCTACTTATTTGTTTATTTTCTTTGTTCTGCTAACATTCTTAACTATCACCATTATTTTTTATTACTATTGTCTAGGATTCTACACATTTTCCTCTATATTTCTTTTTCTCTTCTTCTACAACATTGTCTCACATTCCTTTCGCCTTCTACTCTCACCCCAACTTTTTCATCTTTGGACGTTGAAGTCCCAATCCTTCAAAATTTTTGTTTATTCATTTCCTAAACAGATTGAAGGAAAACTCATGGGGACTATCTGTTGAAAGATCAAAAAACACCTCCGAACTTACAAATAAATCATTCATAAAACAAGATCCAGAAAAATTCCTCTATGATTTGTTCCTTTTCTTCTTCCTTTTTGAAATTGACGTTGTTTAATGGCTATGGTATCATTCATTTTGACCTCACAGTATCGCGGAACTTTCTGGACATGAAATAGGAAATTTCTAGGTATTTTCTCCTCCTTTCCGAGAATTCCCCTGTTTTGCCAGAAGTAATACCATCCTTAAGAAACTTACGTAGTGTTAAAAGGAGCCTGTACTTGTGATCCCATGGACATCAGCCTGCAGTACTACGGTAGTGACGTTTTCCGACATTTTCTTCCATTTCTAAATTGTAATCAACGAGATTTCCGTTTTGTGATCTGCGTATGTGTTCTCTCGCGACACAAACTAACCTCACTTAATCCCAACCATTTTCCTGTCGCTGACGTTTTTTCTTGTCATTTGTTTCGTTCGATTGTTGTTCCTAAGGCAATTTCCCACCTATTTGTTGACAACATAACAACATACGAAACGTAACACGAGTAATCCACGACGACGATGCACACGAAAATTGATTCGGTTACGTACAATCGCACGAACGTCTGATGAACGACGTCAGCAACGATGCTGAACAAAGGAGAGGGATTATCTTATCTAGGATGTGGATGTGTAACCATTTCCTTAAGTGATTGAGAGCAGTTTCGCTGTAGATTTTTTTCACCAAACACCTTATTTTTTTGACCGGCTAGAATGGGAATTTCAGTGATTCTCGAGCATCAGTCAAAGGATAAATGGGTAAAGTAAGAAAGATAAGGTGTTCGGCCTTGACCAATCCGCTTAGGATCCGCCAACGCATTCACTTCAATTCAGAATCATTTACGAACGTAGTGTCCATCCCACGCAGTGACTTACGGGGGCTAGTCGATGTATCAAGCCAGCATTTTCACTCCCAGAAAAGAAAAGGTCTGGTACCAATTCATCTCGAACCCCGGAGGGATGAGAGGCTTGGATGGCACTAGAGCGGAATCGAACCCAAAATCGACTATGCTGCAGCCACAGCGGAACATCTTACCGATACTGCGCTACACGCACCCTATAACCTTATTCAAATTAGTTAATATTTTGGAATTTGTGAAATATTTTGACAAGCTTCTACACATAGATGTTAATCCCATTTGGAATTGTTGAGATTTATTCAATTTTCCCGTATTATTATAACTCAAACCTTTCTGTTTCTCTTAAAAATCCACTCTAATAAACAGAATGAGTTTTATTTTCGAAGAAGAGAAATGGCCACTGGAAGCTTCGATCAGTTTTCTTCATCCCCTTACTCTCTTCTTCTCTCTTCTTCTTCTTCCTCTTCTTCCGCTTCCTCTCACCCTCACCTTATTTCTTTGTATTATCATACATTTTAGTGTCGAAACGTTTTCACCAACCAATCCACGGTGAGTTTGAAATTCTGCAGTTCTGCAATTTAATATTTTTCAGATATTTCCAGGAGGCTTGCATTTCTTTTAGGATACCATATATCGAGCAGAGGAAAATTTTCAATTTATAAAAACTTGATGCGATAAAAAACAGGAAGTAGAACAGAATAATTCGAATAGAATTTTTCTGCTAACAAAAATCCCAACTAGAACGAATATCTAGCAGCAAGAAAATCCCTAATACAATAAATTCCAAGAATTTCTTTATAATTAAGTTTTCCTTGCGATTAATTCATCTAAGGATGCAAAATGGTATGTAAAATCCTTAGCAGCAGAACCAGGAACCCTTTAAAGCTTGTAAATTTAATATGTACATTCATTAGGGATCCTAACGGGAAAATCTGAGCCCTTGTATAAAATTTCTGATCATTTACAATGAATTGAAAGCGGATCTCATTAGTACTTTTCCCGATCTCATCAATTAACTGAAATTTCGTAGGAATTCTCCGAATATATAGGCCGTGGACTAGTGTACATATGGTGGATCCTTCAGCGAGTACTGATTACTGTACAGCTTACGGAGTTTCATTTTTGAGAATCGTCCAGGTTTAGTGAGGTTTCACGAACTTTTCAATTTAAGTATTCTTCTCCTTTTCGCGAAATGTACGATGTTTTGAGCAGGAAAAAAGAGAATAAGCGGTAATTTCACGGTACGGTATTCTTTGAAATTTCACTAATTCACCAGGTTTTTTTTCCCGGTACGCGTATCAAGTTCAACACACGTACGGATCCTACTACGTAATGGTTAATCTCAGCGTACGTACGTTCTTGTTGTTGATTGTTACATGAGGTGAATGTACGTAGGTGAGTACAGAGCGAGGGACGGACAGCCTGTCTCAACTACCTGAACATACGTGACACGCCCGCCTCCGTGCCCAAGCCGCCGACGATGGCGGGAGCTTTCAGCTACGACCATATCAGCTGTGTTCAACTAGTACTCTATTACTAATATTTATATACTGCTTTGATACTGCAAAGGAAAAACTTATTAATTAATAGAAATTGGAAAGTATTAATAATGGGAAAAAACTATGAAACTACTAACTATTAACTATCCAGGAACTCCTGCATTCTTTAGTAGCTTTTTCCGAAGATTCCTGAACTGTTACACCTAATCATTGTCAAGAACCTTTTGCTTTGTTTACTTATTGACTCTTTTGTTAACTTATTAATCTCTACTCTACTATTTTTCACTATTTCTGGATTTTTTTCTCAATGGTTGATAGTTCAAACGATCCCCATACTTACTTATTGACTAATGCATCTGAGTAGGTTATACACTGGTTTTCTCCACCATTTTTCTTCACTATTTCTGGATTTTTTTTTCTCAGTAGTTGATAATTCGGAAGATCCACATACTTATTTAGTGACTAATGCATCCGAATAGGTTGTCAACGTCGCCGAACCCGATATGAATCTGTTTTCACAAGGATTTCAAGAATTATTGCGTATTATTCAAGGATTAGTACTTTACTTTACTGAAGCTATTTTTTTACTACTACTACCTAACTTTTCCGAAAGTGTTGATAGTTCAGGGGATCCACATATTCAGTACCTATTGAATAGAACGAATAAGTTCCCAACGCTGCTGAACCCGATGTCAAGCTATTTTCATCTACGGATTTCTGGGATTTTTACTGTAAACATACATATCCTCGACGTGCAGTAAAGTTCGCTACATAAGTTTTTCACGGATTCTCTGAAATGGCAATTCAGAATTTATTGTTTACCAGAATTACCTTGCCAGAAATTCCTTTTATCGCCTTTCGTGGTGACCTATCACGGATTATTTGAAGTGATTAGTACACAGAATCATTCATTCTTCCAACTTGATGAAACTGTGAGGGACACAATCTATTCCACAATTTTTTTCTGAATTGGTACGATCCAGCATCCACAAATCCCTTCTGAATTTGTTAGTATTTTTCCAAAAATTCCTGAAGTGTTGCATCCACTCATTGTCGAAAAGTTCTTGTTTTTGTTTACTCACTTATTGAATTAGTTCGTTCCTAAAAATAAAAAAAAAAGATAAAAATCATCTTTCCAATCCTCCGCAACATTAAATTTTGTATTTCTAGCCGATATCTACACATCTTTTTCTAACATTGTGGAGAGTTCAGAAATAAGTTATAAATTCGTATTCTTATGGAGTTGCAACCTGAATCAGGCATATAATCCATGGTAATCAATCTTTTGCTAAAGTGTATTCTGCTTTGCTGAAGTAGAGTTGTTCCCGTGCATTGTACATATCTATCCAGAAAAGTGAAGTTTCAAACGGAGAGGTAATGGACAATAGGGACTGCTATTGTCAAGAAATGCAAATGTGGACAATTTTCCTGGGAATTACCTTGAAGCACCCACCAACTCGATATGCAAAAGAGAGAAACGAAAAATTCGTGGAGGTTGCAACCTAGGCGAATTTTTCGTTTCTCACTTTTGCTTATTCAGTTAGTTCGTTTTTCCCGCCTTTTCTTTTTGAGAAACACTCAAAGTAATTCCCAGGAAAATTTTCCGCGCGTTTGCATTTCTTCACAATAAGAGCCCCTATTGTCCATTACCTCTCCGTTTGAAACTTCGCTTTACTGGATACAATGGATGGAAAAAAAAACCTTGCTTTCGCAAAGCTGATGCACTTTAACAAAAGATTGATTACCATGGATTGCCTGATTCACTCTTAGAAAAAGTGACATACAAAGTCAGAGGAACATCCATCGTCGTCAGGAACAGTTGCGTTTGACGAACATATCCGTGAAACGTTCACTTCCGTTGATGTGACACGTCGGAGAAGTCATTCCTGCTGACCCGCTTACGAATTTCGTTCCGCTTCGCAGAAAAAAATTGGTGCAAGGATTTTTTTTTAATCAAAATGAGGATGTTCCATCAAATTTGCCTGGTCTTCTTTATGCTTCGAAAACTCTGGATACCTTTCATCCTCACTTCATTTTGCTTCTTATTTCTTGTTTTCCTTTACTCATTCCGTACTGTAAAGTGCTCCCCGGCATTCCTAGTTTTCTACCATAATGTATGTATTCTCTCGATGTTTCATTCATTTCTCGTTCATTCTTCCATTTTCTCTCTCTCTTTTTATTCCTCCCAATATTAGCTAGGTTTATTACTTCGCCGGATTAAGCTATTTCTTTTCTTCTAAAGTTTTCCACTTACGTTTTTCATAGGTTTTCTAAATTAACAATTAACTAATAATTTATTTTTCCCCCTCATCATAAAGACCTGTCATTTTCAACGTCATTTCATTATTTGCTGTTATGTGTTGGAATTCTTTCTAGCTGATATTCTATTGCTTGTTTTTTTTTTCATTATTTTTACACCTTATTCATCACTCATACATTTTCTCCTCCTTTTCGCATCTTCTCCTCTTCGAGTTTCTTTTGATCTCAGTACATTTTATTTCAATTTCCTTCTCTTCGTCTTTTTTTGCTTCATATCCATTTTATTCCTCTCTTTATCACTCCTCTTCTGCTTCCTTTCGCAGTTCAAATCTTCTTCTGCAAGGTATAATTTTTTTCTATCTTTTTTATCCATTTTTCATCCCTCTTCACTTTTGCTCTTCAGTCATCTTCTGTCTTTTTCACACATTTCTTTCTTAGTTTCTATTTCATACTACATATTTGTTTCCTCTTCTCAGCAATACCATCACCTGGGTTTCAATTCTCATTATCCCCTACTTTTACTTTTTACGTTTTTTTCTCATCATCGTTGTATGGATAACTGCACCTCCTACATTTCTACATATTATTATTTTCTTTTCTTTCCATCCATATTTTTTCATTTTTCCTTAAACTGTTTAATGGCTAGATGTTCTCTTGCTTTGCATCTCTTGTACATTCATTCCGAATAATGGTTTTGTAACGTGTAATCCTCTTTTTTTTACACAGTTCGTTACCGTAAACCACCGTACTCCATCTAACGCATACTCAATTAACATATATGTTTTGCTTTCAGAAATCCATCTGCATTACTTTGTATGCGGTGATTCTCCGTCAATTCGTCTGCCACATCGGGAACTCACGTGATCCTCTCACCTCCGGCTACTACATACAATCCTTATAGTTGTGTATGGATGAGTGAGAACGTCAGTTGTATTCTTATAGCGGACGCTATACGAAGTGAAGGTCTTGACGATGTTACAACGTGAGTACTGTACTGTTATCGTTACCGGATTTCCGTCAAAAGACTTTCAATAGGTCAATAATAATAACGGATTACCTCGCTCGTTACTGTTTTATGTCCTGAAATTCAGGTTTACGGATATACGGTTTCGCTAAGACCAAATACGTTGATGACGTTCGTGCGTGAATGACTAACGGACTTCGCTTAATCACCTATTCATTGAGGCTTAGCACGGAACTCATCTTCGTGTTTAGATACGATAATGATAAAGCTGAATAGGCATGCAAACGCGCTAAAAACCGGAAATACAAAGTGAACTGCTTGCGTTCACCTGGGGGTCCTAAACAGATTACGGGGTGTTACTGTGTTGTGTTTTTATAGCACCTATGGGCAGCAGTTTATACGGGACCGATTTGATAAAATGTAAACGAATGTAAGTAATGAACGTAAATGTAATGTAAATAATGTACAATAACGAATAAATGGAAATGGAAATGCAAACGGTCCCTAAACCTATTTTTCCTTATAGCTCTCAGCATCAGGAATATGAGAAAGAGAAGAAAGAATAGGAACAATAGAAGGGAAAGAAGAAAGTGAACAAAAACGTGAAAAGGAAGCGCGCAGGAAGTGATTGCCTATGAAGTTGGAGAAAAAGTATATGAAATAAGTTGAAAAAGAAAGAAATAAAGCAAAGAGAAAATACGTAACGCTCGGAAATGTACTGATTTTGTCAATAATCCTACAGTAGATCCTGTAGTAGAAGAATCTTAGTAGTCCCTAGTTCCCTTTTCCGTTTTCCGTTCTTGTTTCTAAGGTTTCGAAAGTCATTCGAATTTCCCAAAATCACTATAATATGAGAATTTCTTAAACTCCTATGGGATTTTGGATAAATCTTCGGTATTTTTTGCCTCTATCTAAAAATTTTTTTGAAATATCCATTCTATAATGACTAGGTTTCTTCTACGACCTCTTGATAGTTTGGATTAAATATCTTTGTTCTTTGGTAATCAAACGGGGAAGACTTCACGTAAAATGACTCATAATTCTTATGTGAACAGAATTACAGCGGGCTTCTTTTGAAATGTTCACGGAATCCTTCAAACAAACGACCATTAATCAGAAAGAGAAAAAAAACGGTGAAAAATCGACAAGAGAGATTCCTCCCTCCCCCTGTCCTGGTTTTGGAATTAGTATAATATTTCTGATTAACCAGAATCCACCGAAAAGTAGTTCTACGCATCGTTTCCACCTTAAAATGTGAATTTGAATTTTCTGGATTTTTATCCACTGACAATATGAAGTGTCATAGATCATGACCAATTTTGTATCATTTCTAGTCATTCCTACTAGAAGTAATTATGACGCCTATCTTTTGCAAAATTCATATTCTTCTAATTTAAAAAAAAAAATGTGGTACAATCATTTCTCATCTTTTTTCGAGGGAATTTTTAAACTTTTAGTTGCCAAAACTTCGCGCTTTCTACTCATTCCATTGTCTTATCTTTTTCATTTCTCATAACATTAGTACCGGGGAATAAATGCTGAGCTCTACATATTTTTCCCATTGTTTAGGTGGAGTTTTGAAAGTCACACGAATCACTCGACTGAAAAAATCTGAAACTCCAGTCTTCACAGGGAAATGATGCTGCTTCTGTTAATTTCAGCTATTAAATCATTTTTTCAAAGGTGGAGACAGAACCTCCGCCCAAATTCTGACGTAGATCTTATTTAAATTTGAATTCTCATTAATTCGCAAAATTACTGCAACTTCTATGTAAAATTATAATAATAATTACAATAAAATAATAATATTTACAAATTTACCGTTTCCCCGTTGTTCGACATGTTATGGGCCACGAATAGAACTACGCCAGGTTTCACTGATAATGAATTGGGTCACGATTTTCAAAAAAAAATGTTCTAACTCAGTTCCTTCTTTTTTTTTCTTTTTTTTTGTGGTGCACCATCGATATTTGTACGTTAATAAATAAATAAGCAAATAAATTAAGCTGTCTAAATTTTGCTTATTTCTCTCTCTTTCTTATTCTTCCCCACATTTTTATCTCTTTCACAAGTGAACTTTTCAGACAGTTATTTAGAGGAACTTTGTACAGCTAGGCAAATCATAATGAATAAATTTAGCGCTGAAAGCGCTATGTGAAAATAGAATCTTCGTCATTTTCACTTTTTCACGTACAAAAAACTCCTGTTCTAATCTTTTGACGTCAAATCCAATTTTTTCACGTACAGAGAACATAATTTCTAATCCTTTGAAGTGGAGAAATATTCATCCAATTTTTTCATGTACAGAGAACATAATTTCTAATCCTTTGAAGTGGAGAAATATTCCATGACTCACTCTAAGAATAGTGGTTACGTAGGGAGAACAGAGTGTACGGTAACTGCCTTAATTAGTAAGAATTACACGAATTGCACTAAAAGCTACCATTTTAATGAAACCTTGCACTTGGACGCTGTTTTTTTTAGCTTTCTTGCAAATTTCTTTAATGCATCTGAATATCTCATGCTTTTCCTACTTCTATTGAATTCCATTGAAGGGATTTTTTCGCACTGAAAACTGCGTCACAAAGGAAATATTCACAGCGTTTCCAGTAAAATACGCTGGACTTTTTGTTGTTTTCATATTCAGGCGGCGTTCATAAAAGTTGCATATCGTTTAAATCGTATCAAAAATTCGCAATATGATTTCCGTCATCTGTTCGCTGTCGAGTTCCTGTTTTTGTTCAGACCACAACGTGAATTTCACTCAACGGCAACTACGACGTCGCAATCAAATCGCTTGGCGAAAAACTCTCCATCAAGTGCCTCCTCTCGTTTATGTGTTATCCAATTGACTAGGCTGTGCCCATCGTAGACTAGAGTGTGCTCATCAAAATGATGAGAAATCTCTTGCTGAAACCGAAAACGAGAATTGAGGGTGACGAAGATAGTAGCGTAGATCGTGGTGAAAAAAAATGCATTGGATTTCTTGTTCAATTCTGCGGAAAAAAAACCACTTGACAGCCTCCTATCCAGACAATATTATAGAATTTTGTAGATTTCCTAAGAAGTGCAGATGTTGTACCAACGAGTGTAAATAGAGTAAAAGTTCAAGCGCGTGACTGCAGAACTGAGCGACGGGTGGATACTGAATGGATGTAAACATTTTTGTAGCACTAGTGAAAGGGTGCAATACTTGAAAACCACTCGTTTGAAATAATCAAAGTGAAGGGGACGAAGAAGGATAGGGGGGGGTCAGCTTAGAGGATCTGAAAATCTGAAAGATTGATGTATTCCGCTTTGAATAATCCATAGTTGTCCCATAAACCAGAAATAAGAAGGAGCAGAAAATTTCCCCCGAAATTTTACCCAACAAGTTTTCCACTTAATAGCAGATTCTATGGGGGATTGACAGGCCATTCTCCAGCTGCAAAGGGTGAGAAATTCTCACGCTCATATTAAATATTGAAGAGAAAGCAATGGAAGAGCACGTGAATAAGTAGAACTTAAAAAATATATATAAATAGAAAAATAAAACTGCTGCATAATTCTCGAAATGTTCAAGTAATTGGAGAGTATGGTAGCTTTATAGCTTTTATAGCTACCCCATTATATTTTTTACTATTTTTTCCAAGACTGTAGATGAATTTAGCAACTTTACAAAGCCGTTAAGGAACACTTTTCGGATAATCAAGATTTACTAGGCCATACACAAGCCAAATTCGCAAATTCGTTCCTTGTTTTTCTCGGATTTTTTCTTCCAAACTATCTAATTCCTATTCCCTTATTATTCGACTCAATTAAAAACTTTTTTTCTAAATTGCGGGGAAATTCCCAGCAATTTTATGACCTGAATAAGAACGCGATAGGTGAGCGACAGCTGACTAAAGCGACATCAAATTATATTGTATAGGAACTCTTTTTTTCGAATTCAGCTCACTCATTGATTTTTAGTCAATTGTTCGTCAAATCAGCATTTACGCTGGTCTATGGATTTTTATTCATACTTGGCCTTGTTGGAAATGGTGGTGTCGTATTTGCAATGGCGAACAATCGACGATTACGATCAGCCAGGAATATTTTCCTCCTAAATCTTATCCTCACTGATCTTCTTCTTGTACTTACTGCTGTACCAGTCACGCCATGGTGAGATACCGTTCGAATATTTCTGTATGAAGTTTTGGAACAAATCAAAATGTCAATTATTGATCATTAGGTATGCGTTGACGAAAAATTGGCTATTTGGATCCGCAATGTGTCATATAATGCCGCTGTCGAACTCGTGCTCAGTATTTGTAACAAGGTGAGTGAAATTAGTTAGTGATCCACGAATTGTTGGTATTTTACGTTTGAATTCAACAAAAACTACACTTTACGAATTTCCAGCTGGAGCCTAACAGCCATTTCAATCGATAAGTATCTTCACATTATTGATCCAACCAAAGCTCCAGTTACGGTACGTTTTCATTCATTTTTTTGCCGAAGTCAAAAAAGAATTCTTGTGGATAGATAGGGATAAAATTTTTTTAGAAAAACAATGAAAAAAATCCTGGTTTTCATTTCAGAAGAGACAAGCATTAGCAATTACATTGTTGGTTTGGTTAATCAGCACTTTGATCAATATACCGTATCTGCTTAGCTATCAATTAGTCGACGGTAGCTATTATGTGCCTGAGGGCAGGTAAACTTAGCGATATTAGCGATATTTTCCAGCATTTTTCGCATTTTTCTTGTATTAAGTATGATTTAAATTACAGTACTCCTTACTGTGGTAAATTCTGCGATGAAACTAATTGGCAAAGTGAAAATTCACGTAGACTCTACGGCACTATGGTTATGCTTTTACAGGTGAGATTTGTTGATTTACAGTTTTGACGTAGTTTAGTCATTGTTTTCGTAGTGGTTACGGTAAAATAGTCCCAGAGAACAAATGCACATCAAAAATAGTCTGATCTCAGCGATGCATGGGAATTTTTGGTAATATTTTTCTAATTGATTGGTGGAAATCTGTTAGTAATCGATATTCAGTGTATTTCTAAAAGTTGCTCATTTCCTGTGCGAATAGCAAGGTTCCTGGAGTCCAGACGACAGAAAAAAGAACGCAAAAAAAAAATCTCGGCCGCAATTTCTAACGTACTCAAGTTTAAGTGATTTCCGAGCGAGTAAAAGTAACCGTTATTAGCTGAAAAATCCTATTTTCTCGTGTTTCTCTCACAATCGTTTACAAATTATTGAAATTTCAGTTCGTCATTCCAATGTCAATCATCACTTATTGCTATTTCCGAATATTACGTAAAGTCTCCAAAGATATGATAATTCAAAATGTACAATTTTCGGCATCGTTGTCACAAAAACAGCGAGTGGATGCGATTAGCCGAAAGAAAAAGGTAATTCGATTCCTTATAGGGTTAGATGTCATATGAAAAAAGTTAGTTGAAAAGAATTTGAAATTTGTTTTTTTTTGGAATAAATTTGAAAAAAATAAACAACTTCGATTTTTAACGAAGCTGCAGATGAAATAAGATGTATTGACTTCTAATAAGTTGTACACGAAGCTGTTAATTGACCAGAAAATATAATTAATTAACAATCTCATGTACAGTTCATTAAAAATCAATAAAGATTTAATTTTTAAAAACATGGAAGTGACCAAAAAATATATATGAAAACTCTACAAACTGCAATTTTTTCCAGGTCAACTATATTTTGATCGGCATGGTGGCTACGTTCATATGCTGCTGGTTACCGTTAACTGCAGTGAATTTAGTGAAAGATTATAGTAAGTTGCTTTGTTCTATCGTACGTGTTTCTTTAAAATAAAACTATAAAAATATATAATGGATTATTAAGCAAAGTTTAATATCAGTGTTTGTTTTCTTTATGTGTAAAAACCACGAATCTGAGTCTAACTTTTCAATTTTTCCTGGACATATGAATAAATAATTCACATGTAAAAGCATAGGATCATATATATTTTTTAAAATGCTTTCACACATTATCCTCTCACACTTCTTTTTGCAGTTGAAGGATAATTTTGATAGGATTTTCTTGGAGTTTTTATTCAACCTCTTTTAACTCTTTGCATTTCGTTGTCCCTGTACGTGCGACATTGAAAATATGGACGGTAATTCCACTGTCGCCGTAGCGGAGACGCACTATTTATTTTATTTCAGCACTTCCAGGCAAAAAAAGATAAGATTCGCTTATTACTGCGGTTTTCTGCACTGCATTTCTACTTTTTTTTGCTTCTTTTCTACTTCACGGAAGGGAAAGAAATGAGGCTATCTTGTATGTTCAAACAGACAAGAAAAAAGGAAAACGACGCGAACCTAACGAGTTTTGTGGTACTTGTCCTAGGAAGCTTCGAATGCATATGGATGACTGCTTCCAAAACCATTACACTTTGAGAAATTTCGAAATATAAACAATTTATTTTGTCACTATTTTATAAACTAATGAACTATATAACTAACTAACGTAACTATAACTAACTTATTTTTTTTAACTTATAAGCTAGTAATGGTGTTTACAACACATAGATATGTAGTATAGCAATAGCTGTATTTTCTGCTTTTTTTTAAGTATGTGACTTAGAATTTTGAAAAAAAAAGTGCTCGAGTTGCTGGTTTTCCATGTGTCTGACTAAGTTGGAGTGCAAATGGTTAAAACAAACATATACAATATATATTTGACCTATTTTGCTGTGTTCTAGCGTAGCGCTTTCTCGATTATTCGATTTTCACTTTTTTTTTGCTATCACCTCTATGGAATGCTTCATTTTTTACAACTTCTTACTCTTTATTTTTTTTATTATTAGCAGTGAAACTCTCCTGACCAAATTCTGTTCATTTTCGCCTCTTATACACTTCGAACATTTTCTCATATTCTCAACATTTTCTAAAAAAAAAATCTGTTTTTTTTTTGTTTTAAGAAAAAAAAAATCTGACGAGATTGAAGTTCTCAAATTACAAGCTTCGCTTTCAGAAATTGAACCGTATTTCCTTCGTGCACAACCATTCCTGGTGCCGCTATTAGCGCACGTTGTCGCTATGTCACTTGTCGTCTGGAATCCAGTGTTATTCTTCTGGTTAACTCGGAAACAAAAACGATCAGGGCTTAGCAAGATTATTAATTCGTCTGAGGTTAGTTCGCTTTGATGTAGACTGTTTATAAAATGGGCGTGGCCAGGCAATAAGAAATACAAACGCGTTTCGAGGAGTTTCTATGATGATTTTGGGAATTTTATTCTTTTGAGGACATCCAGTGGAAGTTAATACCTGGAACAATCCTGAATATAAGCGTCCTCGATTAATCAACTTCTAATTAGGTGTCCCTTCCGCTTGCTCTAAATTGATTTTTTCGTTTTTTTTCATTTTTCTTTTTTTTTCTTGCGGATGCTTCGGCTACCTCGAAGAAATAGGTCCCACATTTTTTCTATTAACAACAAGTACCGTGGTCTAACATAATTAATCGGAATTTATCGCATAATGATGCCTGCATTTCCAGTTGTTTTTTTTTGCTGCTGCGTGTGCCGTGAACGAGCTCTCTCATTCCATGAATTACCGTATTGCTAGGGGAACTGCTTGAAAAGATAGCAAAAAATTTAGCGAACGTAATCAAAAGCACCTAATGTTAGGCATAAAAGACATTTAGGAGTGAGTGCGGAAGTTTTTTTTTTTTGTTAGATTTATAGATCCAATTAGATCCAGCCGGGATATAATAAAGATCATCACCGGAATTATGTTTATAAACACCTTAGCAAAAAAATAATCGATATTGATATGAGTATTCTAAGCGCGTCGAACGTGCATGAGATCTAATAGATATTGATTTTTTTCGTTCCAGAAAGAATCAGTGAAGTTCGAGGTGAACCATTTGAAGCACTTAATTTTTTTCCATTATAATGCACCAATAACTTATCGATTCCAATTACAATGAGAATATTTTGAAAGCAAAAATAGTGAAAAAAGCTATAATTTCTTTTCTGAAAGAAATTTTTTATCACTATAATTGGAAACGACTTAAAATTTTGATTCTCTTCTTTCACTTGCAATAAAATAGTTTGAAAATTGTTGGAATGCAAATTAGTTGCTATCTATGTAGATAGGAAAGCACTTTTCTTTCAACTATCTCACTGTTTTATTTTCGATATTTTGAGTCCAGAAATCGAAGATCAAAGATGTTTCAGGTGGTGGCATCGTTCGCCAGTCGACTTGGGAACAGCTTACGACGTATGTCTACTCGTAATGATAGTAAACAAGAAAAGTGAGTTCAGTTTAGTGGATTTAATTTAAATTTCGCTCGTCTGATGTGAATTTTATGAGTTTCAACGAGTATTTTTGTGAAAAATCAGAACTCTGTGGAAAAATTACTGAAGAAAATTACTTCGTGGTTAATGAGATGTCGATGTAATTGTCAATCATTCGCCATAGCTGTTCTCAGTTGTCAATCAGTTCACTTCTTTCGATCAATCACGGCAGGTGTTCAGTTTTCTTAGACAAACATATGTATCATTATCTTAGTTGCGGTAAAGAAATCTGTCTTTTTGAGGAATGAGGGCATCCAACGGGATAAAAAAAAGGAGTGCTGACTTTATTAGCCATGGAAAGGGTGGGATTTCATGGATGCCTCACCGGAAACACTTATGGATTCGGTGAATCAACTTTTTTGCTGGGATCCACAAATGTTTTGATACGCATAGTGGGTTTACAAATCGAATCCCTGCTTTTGGTCTAATACACAGCTAAATTATCAAATAAATAAATAAAATGAAAAAATAAAGACACCTGATTTTGCAAATAAATAATCCACAACTAAAAATTATGAACTGAAGCGGTTACAGGGTCACGATACCTACCATTTTGTATCCATGAAACCGCACTAGAATCGCGAATCAGCCCCAAAATTTTTGTACATTGTGCTTTTTCTCCACGACCATTTTTTCGCTTCCATAACATTCCATGAGGAAAAAAAATGCTGATTACTTCCTACTCAGTCATCCGCCTTCCTTTTTTTCGACTTAGCGCCCAACATCCACGCATACGAAACTTATCCGATTCATTCATTGCCTACGGCTCTTTCTCTTTTCCCACGGTTCGTGTAATCTTTCAGCTTAGTTCCAACTGTCGTAGCATTTGCTAAACAAGGGAGTAGCTCTTGCAAAAATTTCACGAGGAAAAAATCCAGGTTTCCAACATTCGTCTGCTTTGGAATTTTTTTAGAGGAATAGATGGACGTCATTATAATCAAAATTTTATCATCTCAATTTAGACAGAGAGATTTTTGGATGTCTTGATGATTTCTGGTGTAAAAGTGCTTATTTTTATTTGAAAAATCGAGAAGACATGTAATATATGCATTATTTATTCGTGTTTGGCACGCATCAGAACATATGGAGTATGATATCCCGAGTTCGATTCATGAAAATATAATAAATGAAATAATTAAAAATTATATGTATAATCCAATGAACCGATTTGAACCCTATATACATATCTCTGAGTATTTAGTGATCCCCCATATTATTTGCTATGGTATCCATGACCAACATTTATTATGACAAGATTAGAAGACTGAAGACGGGGCAAAGGTGGTACGACTATGTCCTGTATTAAGGAATTGTCCAGGCCAACCATAACCGATATGTTTTCCTTGAGATTTCTCAGCGTTGACCCAAAAATACAAAAGACGAGACTCGTGGGGCATTAAAGGCATCACTCCGCGAATCTGGAGTGGTACAGGTTTCCTGTGGACTATTCGTATACGGGATCGTAGATTATGGAGAGAAGAGTGATTCCGTCCATTTCTTCCTAATTGCCGTAGAAAACGGCGCGGAAGATACGGCTTCGAGCTTTCCGGCGCACTATTTCCTACAAGGAGTTGGATTGGAGCGCGCCAGCCCAGTGCGGCGCCGCATCTTCCGGGCCATTTTTTACGGCAATTAGGAAGAAATGGACGGAATCACACCCCTCTCCATAATCTGCTATCCCGAATACTCCACCTGAAATCCGTACCACCTCGGATTCGTGGGGTGATGCCTTTAAATAATGGGATGAGGAGAGTTTGACTATGTAACCTCATCATGATTAAAAATTATCAAATTATAATCATGATTAGGCCACGTAGTGATTATAACTAATTGATGATGATTATAATTTATCAAATTTACTACCAATTTAATTAGATTAATCATAAACTTATTACTAGAAGCACTTTTCGCTATTATCAGCACGAAATCATAAATTTCTAGTAGGCTAGCAGTTTTTACTTGAACAAAACAAAAGAAAAAATTAAAGATGAAATATTTCCAATCATTCGATTAATAAATGCTGAATAAATTATTTCACCGATAACTGAATCCAAAAAAAAAAAAAACGAATGAAAGCGGAAGTGCATAGTCTCTGTTTTCTTTTTGTTGTATTTGTATCGTTTCTCTAGACTCTCATCACATCAACGCTTTTTCTATGAACATGTGAGAAGGTGTCGAAAACTGTCAACAATACATAAACTATGCCTCAGGGTAGATTAATAGCATTTGATGGTGGAGAGTTAGCGGCTGTTGGAATGTACCGATTACGTCATTTATTTATTTATTTACGTTATTTGCGCGGTTATTCGCGCTAAAGTATGTTTCGCATTCATATTCAGCGCATTCATATTCATTCGTTTTTTTCGAATCGTTCATTCATTTATCCAAACAACAAAATCTTCAACTTGTGATACACAAATTTCATAGGGTAAAAGGATAAAGTGTCTGGAGTTAATAAATCCGCTTGGGATGCGCCACGGCGTTCACTTTAAAGGCATCACTCCACGAATCTGAGGTGGTACGGATTTCAGGTGGAGTATTCGTATACGAAATCGTAGATTATGAAAAAATCACCCCCCTCCCCTCTCCATAATCTATTATCCCTTATAAGAATACTCCACCTGAAATCTGCACCACCTCAGATTCGTAGGGTGATGCCTTTAATTCGGAATCATTTGAGGTTTATGTACGCGTGTGGAGCCCCGCAATTACTTGTTGTAGGCCTTAATAAAATCTGGCACAAATTTATCTAATTTTTGTCAAATTTATCAAGATAAAGGACTTGATGGGCACTGGAGCAGCTTTGAACCATCGATCGTGCGGTAACAACCAAACCTCTTACCAACTACACTACATGACTGACCCACGAATTTTCATACATATCTAAATTTTTTGCTCGATATTATCTGAAATAAAGAACGAAACAGAAAGACTAGAGCTTTTAAATCATACAAGAATAATCTTTTTGAGAAAAAATCTGACTAAATCGTTTTCAGATGCAAAAAACGTAATGCAACGATCGATTCGGAAGTGATCTCCGGATCAAGTACAACCTCTCGACCGTTAATTATACGAACGGAATTGTTACCGCCAAACACCACCAGCGACAAACAGCAGGATTTTGATCATCTGTGATGATGTAGCCAAAATATGAACATTAAGAAAAAAAACTACTTGGGTGTGTAGCATGTTACGTTCTCTTCTCCAAGCTCATATTTTTCTCTAAGTGGAAATATTCATTCCACAGAATCCCGCTTTCTTATTTACTTTATTGATCTGTATTCAATGTGGTATACTGATTATACTTGTCAATCAATAGATCAATCTGTCATGTCGCACGATAGATGTCTTAAATTGTTTCCTTTTGTATGTTGTTTACGTAATGCTGCTGCAAAAATTATGGGTGGTATTTCCCATTCCTCGTCTATGATTTATGTACCATGATTTCTCTGCCGTCTGTTGCAATAGAGACGCAGAGTGTGTTAATCGATAACGTCGTTGCGATCGATTATAAACAGCAATCATGGAGTTTGTATGACAAAATGTATCGAAAACAAAACAAAACTATGTCTGATTGTTTTCCTATGCTTTAAGTACTATTCAGCTAAACAGTCATATGTGTCGCTTATTCGGGTACTTTTTAATGTTCTGTTGTTCTTTTTTTAGAATAAATCTGTGACAAAGGACTGTTTTGACCTACAATCACGATGAATGTTATCAAGACAACAAAAAAGACTAGAAAGAAATCTTTCGAAAGATTTGAAAAAAAAAAACGGATGGTAGCTGTTATCGCAAAAATGCATTTCCTACTGAACAGATTGGAAAATTCGATGAGCAAGTAGAAAGAACGAGCCTTTGGGGATTTTCAGTATTGACAGCACACAACAGCAAAATATAACAAAAAATCCTGCACTTCTACCTTACAGCTAAGGTGTTGCTCTATTGATTGATTGATTGATTGATTGATTGGCTGATTGGTGGATTGATCGAATGATTGAAGACTTGCTATTGTTGCAGGGATAGTGAACAAGCAAATGTGTGGATCATTTTAGAGTTGCTTGAGTTTTGTAGCTTGGATCATTGTTCTGAACCTTATGTTAAAGGCATCGCCCCACGAATCTGAGGTGGTGCAGATTTCAGGTGGAGTATTCGTACACGGGATGGGAGACTATGGAGAAAAGGGTGATTCCGTCCATTTCTTCCTTATATTCGTAAAAAATGGCCCGGAAGATACGGCGCCGCACAGGGCTGGCGCGCTCCAGTCCAACTCCCTGTAGGAAATAGTGCGCCAGAACGCCTGAAGCGGTATCTTCCGGACCGTTTTTTACGGCAATTAGGAAATGGACGGAATCACACCCTTCTCCATAGTCTCCTATCCCGTATACGAATACTCCACCTGAAATCCGTACCACCTCAGATTCGTGGAGTGATGACTTTAAGTCTTTTACAAAATCTTCCATAATGGCTTTTTCTTTTTTGCTAATGGAAAATGCAGTTTTTTTTTGGGTTACTCATAGCTTCCTCCATCCTTTCGAAAAAAAAAACCTCCAAAATAATAAATATGTGAGAAGAGTTTTCAATTCTTACTTTGCAACTCTTCCAATGTTTTCTTCTGCCAATTTTGGTTATCTCCATGTCATTCATACCCTCGCCATGGGAATTGAAAAACCAATACCCAAAGCTCGATATCTCGATATCCTCCGATCTCGTCCTAAGACGTTGTTCGGAAAATAAATTTGTGACATGAAGTCTAAAAAACTAAAAATCAGGTCCCATAACGCATCGTTTGCATGCAGAACAGTCAAACGATGCTATCTAATCCTCAGACCACTTTGAAGTACATTCGTCACTTTTTATCCACAGTGGGGGTCCAATATTCCGGGATAACGAATCCAATAAACATGTCATGCTTCGCTGGGGTTATTTATCATGTAAAGGACGTCACCATCCTATGTCTATCGATGGGCCACAAATTCTCTGAAAATCGTAGATAAATGATTCGCTCCGCGGCTTCGGGTGTAAGCGGACAACTGTCGTTGTCGTTAAAAACACGTAGCGATCTCATGTTGTCGAAAAATAATACAGGGATCTGACCTTCTTTCTCTTGTAATCAAAATCAAATGGAACATAGTACTTTATATGTATCTTTACCTACACAAATTATTAGGTAACTTTGCGTATTTTATTTAAATGTGAAGGGATTGGCAGAGCGACTTGAACGGATGTTGGCATTACTTTTTAAATACGAATACCCTCCTGACTTCCTCATCTTATTCTTTATAGAACATATAATCTCACGACTTTTTTTAACACGAATAAATCACACCCAAGGTCAAGGATGTAGTTGGAAAAAAAAACCCTCTTGAAAACGAAAACTCCCATAGAAGGCTCTCCTGACCTCATCTCATCTCATTCTTCCTGGTGTAGCCGCTCATATAAAGGATAAAGTTTGTGGCGCTAATCAATCCGCTTGGGATGCGCCCCCACGTTCACTTCAATTCAGAGTCGTTTGAGGTTCTCGAACGTGTAACTGGACTATACAATGACTTGTGGGGGCTAGCCTATGTGTTAAGTCTGAGTTTTTATCCTCCCTGACATGTCTGGTACCAATTTATCGACCTCGGAGGGATGAAAGACTTGGTGAGCAGTAGGGAGGATTCGAACCTCCGACCGATCGTGCGGGAAGCGGAATCTCTGACCGCTACAATACGCCCACCTTTTGCCGCTCATATAGCAACAAAAAAATTTGTTGTAATAGATAAAATTAAAGAAAGAAATTAACGCTCAATAAGTAAATAGGAATAAAACAGTGTAATGTAGTGAATATTAATAAGTAATAATGTGTAAATATTAAAAAATAGTGCTGCAGGTAAAATAAAAATATATAATATGATACAGATGGTCACAGACATTTACAGCATTATTTGCGGAAAGGAACTAGAAGTGTGTCGGTACATAAGTGCACATATAAGTTAAAAGATGAGGAAGTTCTAATAATTGTGAAAGAATTATTATTGAATTAGAATTATTGAGAATTGAATTGAAAATCAATTATTCGGTGCCACAGTTCTTTGACAGACAGTGATATCAACCTGACGAGAGTTCGATCCACACCAAGATCATTATTTTTGCAAAATGGAAAAAAAACAACTAACATTGATGTGAGAGGCATTATAAAAAAATTTTCACAGTATTTTCTAGTTCATACACACCGTCTTTATGATTGACAGAATCCGTTATGCAAAGATAAAGATCCCGGCCGGAATCTTATCTTTTGCATGACGTAAAGAAAACTGTAGAGAAGAACATATTACCGATAATGCTTCTCAAAATGTATTTGCAGTATTATTTGCCGTATTTGGATGTGATTTAGAGGTAATTTTAGCGAATTACGCAGGCACTGATTTGGAACGTCATGGATATCATTGCTGAGCTGTTCAGATTTTCAGAAAAAGAACATGCAAGGACAGAGACATTTTGTAGAGGAAGATTCGCGATATAAAATAGTTGAATTATCTTCTTTAAAGACCGTCTGGTTGTTTTTTTTTTCGAAAGCCAGTGGGAAAAGTTGAAAATTTTGGCTAAGTTTTCTCAGTTAACTTTTAGTTTGAGAGAACGAAAACCATCTGGAAAAAATGAAAAAATCCTATATCAGAAGTCCTTTTCTATAAGTTCTCTTCTAATCCGAACTGGTTTTATAAACCATAAGCTGACTTTGGCACATAAAGTCACACAAATTTTGGTGCACAGCCAAAAATCTGAAATTTCGCACTTTTCTCGTTGCGAGGTTACGGTGATGTGCTTGTGAAATTGGCGGCCATATTTTAATGGAGCATCAAGGAAAACCTTTGTCCGCAAATTTTGATCTCTGGAGGTGTTCTGGTTCTCTCAAAAACTAGTTGAGAAGATTTGATAATTTGAGGAAAAAATTAGCATTTTTGTCAAGTGGGTTTCAAAAAGACTAGAAGAGTAACAAACAAAGAAATTGTTCTCAAATACAGCCAAAATTTGTCTCTACAATACCACAAAATTTAAATTGCAAGAAATTTACTTTAAGCGGCGCCATTCAGAAGCTCTTGGGGCTTATTATGCACTACTTATGTAGTTTATCTCTATTTCAGGCTGTGGATTTCATGTTTTTTTCGCTTAGTAACAGCATCGAAATTGTTTTTTTTAAGCGATAATAGGAAAATTCATCATGGTTGAATAAGAAATGTGCCCTTTAAACCCTTTACAGCTAAATGCAAAAATGCGTTTCAGTAAAAACAGTGCCATTACACGTTAAGCCATCGACTCACAGCACACTACAACATCACTGCACTCTTGAAAAGAACACGTGAAAATAATAATAATAATAATAATAATAATGATAATAATAATAATAATAATAATAATAATAATAATAATGATAATAATAATAATAATAATAATAATAATAATAATAATAATAATGATAATAATAATCATTATATATAATAATAACAATAATAATAATAATAATAACATAATAAACATGATCATGATATATAATAACGGGCTTATTCTGTCACGTGTGTGTGTGTGTGTGTGTGTGTGTGTGTGTGTGTGTGTGTGTGTGTGTGTGTGTGTGTGTCTTGTGTGTGTGTGTGTGTGTGTGTGTGTGTGTGTGTGTGTGTGTGTGTGTGTGTGTGTGTGTGTGTGTGAGTCACGAAATTCAAAAAGGGAGTGCGACGGGTCCATCGGCGCCAGGTACCTATAGAATTGGGTGCGACGGGTCCACCGGCGCCAGAACCTATAGAAGGAGGTACGACGGGTCCACCGGCCTCGGATTGCACCATACTATAACGTGGGGTGAGACGGGTCCCGCGGCATTGAAATGGTGCGCAATAACTTCGCGTGCATGACGCAAAAGATGGTTGCAGCCGTTTCATAGCCGTGGCCAGTGGGCGTTTTGCTTTTCACCTTTACGACTCCTCCGCCTGTCTATTTCCTTTTTCGTTCGCCTCAAGTTGGTAGCTTGCCGTTCTCAGAAAGTGGAAACCCGCATGCAAACGGCTGCTTAAATAGTAGCAAGATGCTTATGTGATCTGACGTGGAACGTTATCTTTATCGGTAAGAAGATGTCTTTCACGTCATTTTATGCTAAAACATCCTTCTTTGATAACTGTTTGGGGAAAACAGGAGGAAAACCCATATTTCGCGTGATACTTTTAAAATTTGTCTACAATATATTGGTATAGAGTGCTTGAAGCTGAAGTTCGAGTGTTCTCCAAATGTAGAACTGACGCGTTGAGAAAGAAGACCATGAAATCTTTCGCTTTTAGTTATGATATAAAACAGGAAGAAAGATTATTGGAGATATACAAGTCCGATTTTACAGAAAATGCCACTGCTGTTAATTTTCTTTGATTAGTGAAGGGGAGCGAAGCGAACACCACAGAAAGTCTGAAGTTCGGTCCTTAAGATAAAATAGTAACAAAAGATTAGTAATGCTCAAACTTAATGATTCTGATAGGAAGTTGATTTTTTTCGAAAGGATCAAAATTATAGGTAGCTACGTGCACTAAAAACAATTTGTTTTCCATTTCATTGCCTTCGCAACTTTTGTTACCTTATTTGTTATGGTTATGAGTATTTGTAAAAATTTCAATTATTCAAGTATTTGATAGTACTCGTTTTAAAGGCATCACTCCACGAATCTGAGGTGGTACGGATTTCAGGGGGAGTATTCGTATACGGGATCGTAGATTATGGAGAGGAGGGTGATTCCGTCCATTTCCTCCTAATTGCCGTAAACAACGGGCCGGAAGATGCGGCGCCGCACAAGGCTGGCGCGCTCCAGTCGAACTCCTTATAGAAAATAGTGCGCCAGAACGCCCGAAGCCGTATCTTCCGGGCCGTTTTTTTACGGCAATTAGGAAGAAATGGACGGAATCATCCCTTCTCCATAATCTAGGATCCCGTATACGAATACACCTGAAATCTGTACCACCTCATCCCTTTAACAGTTGGCTGGCATAACATGATTTTTTTCAAACAGCTTACTTCGAAACAAGGATATACGCATTAGTTCAGAACCCATTGTGTAATTAATATTCTTTTTCTTGTCTTCGTACTTTATGATCTCGCATTTCTCTTTATTTTGATGTCTTTCATTTGTTTGGTATTTTCCTAACTAGTTCCGGGCAAAGGCTGTGAAAATTTTCTCGCAAAATCAATTAAAAAGATACATACTTCGCGCAATCTATTTTCCTGACATTTTGCGACACTCAATATGTGTTTATTTATCTTCAACTATCCTCTCGTGGTTTCCTCTTTACTCTCTCTATTTTTTCTCCTCTCCTGACTCCTCTACGACCCCCTGTTGAGAAATTATCAACGCGCGCTTGACTCGGCCACTGTACACCCCAGAATAAGCGAAGAAAACAGGTAAGGCTGGTAGTACTTAACGTTCAGTAACAACACTCGTCAAAAACACACTGTCCGAAATCAATGAAACTTTGCATTGGGAAAAAATTAAGCATTGGGAAAAAATTCACCTATTATGCGTAAAATTTTACCTTCTGTTCTTTTACGATACTTTACAAATTGAGGTGCCGTTTTATGAAATACTTGCAACAGGCAAAGCGAGTGTAGTGTAGCGGTTAGAGGTTCCGCTTCCCGCACAATCGATCAGGTTCGAATCTGCCCGAGACCTCACCAAACGTTTCATCCTTCCGGGGTCGATAAATTGGTACCAGACTTACCTGGGAGGATAAAAACACTGACTTGACACATCGGCTAGCCACCGCAACTCATTGTATGGGCCAGTCACACATTTGTAAACATCAAGCGATTCTGAATTGAGGTGAACGTGGAGGCGCATCCCGAGCGCATTGATTATCGTCAGAAACTTTATCCTTATCCTTTACACTTACAACAGTACAGCCACCACCGAACATGTTCATCCGCGACGCTTCTGCACCACCGCCGGCTCTACTTCTGCCAGACTACCAGATAGAGCCACTCTTTACAGCAACAGATGGTTGGGACGAAGAATGGATCACTTCATCCTTACGGGTGTAAAGAGTTCCTTTATCAACTAATTCGAACATTTCCCCATTTTATCCAATTTGATTTCGTCAGCTAGAAGGAGACGGAAACGAGCCTGACAGCATCGGGGCTGGCGATATACACGTTCAGACGATTGCAGCTTTCAAGTAACTCCGATCGATCGCATCCGACAAAAGTCTTGCGCGTGAAGTCAGTGCTAGTGTAAGCGCAGCATGGCTGAAGTGACGAGCAACTACCGGCGCGCCCTGTGAGAAGAATTTGCGTGATCGTTTTATGTCAAAGACATGCAGAACTGTCACTCGATCCATAGCGCTCCATGGCGCCGAGTGCTGCCTCGCAACCGTAAAAGTGAGATGCCGTCTCGAAATGATGATGTTACGATGGGCGATTGATGTCACTCGACTCGACCACATCCGCAACGAAGACATCCGACAGAGGTTGGGCATCACTCCCATTGTAGAGGAAGTGGGTGAAGCGCGCACGTCACCTCGTTGCGGGGTGAGAAATACATTCTCTGTAAGACCAGCTTAGACCTAGATGTACACGGAAAGCGCCAAGTGGGACGCGCTGGACTGATACCTACCCTGAACGCATGACAGAGTGAAACGGCGCCATCTAACCACGTAATAACTAACTGATCAAAAAAACCTCTAACCAAAAGCGAACTTTGCCACTATACGGGGTAAACGCTGAAGAGGAAGACGCGTAAGGGTGTAGAAAGTTGTGCCATCTGGCAAATTGGTTTTCCTAATGCTTCAGCCTCATTTTTGGATTTGCAAAGGGTATTTCCCTCGATTTTGCTGTGCTGCATACAAGCTACATCCTTAACCCTATCTATCGATAGGATTTGATAACGAAATTTTTCTAAACGTTCTCTTCAAAGTGCAGTCCATCATGCTGGCTTAGAGGATCTAATGTTCTTTCAACCCCTCATCACAGATACGGAAGACTTACTTTAAAAAAAAGGATGATTTTTGCATTTGTTCCAATATCTGCTGTTATTCATGCAATACGAATTCGAATGCATCACAAAAAAAATGCAAAATGCTCTTGAAGGAAACCCTCAAGGAGGTGGCCTGATGTGTTTGCAGCGCAAATGGATCTGCTGGAAACTCAGCTGGATATGACGCGAGGACTTCGTCAGCATGATTCACGAAAGTAACAAATTTCTTGGATGACAACGACACAAAGAAGAAAAGGAAAGAATGAAAATGTTAGGCCGAGACGCACGTGATCAGTGAAGACGTCCATGTATGTTGTGAAGCATCTATGCTTTGGCCAATTCCTAGATGTTTATGAAGTGCTTCCAAGTGAATCATAGCCCCCAGATTCCGTACATTACTTGATGTTATTACCAGCATCATTCAGGAAACAAATTTTACGGGGTACAAGCGATGTCTTAATCGGCAGCGTATTAAAAGATTTTCGATCTCGTGGACAATATAGAGTTTGTGGTGTGGATTTCGAATACGAGCGAATAGAATAGAATAATGCCCACACTCAATTTTCGCTATTCATTCTGAAAAAAAGGCGTAGGAAATGGCTTCAGTTCCTACGAAGTTCGTTAGAATCTTTGAAGTTATTTCAGGATCCTATTCATTGATTTTACTCGAATAACAGGGGCGGGTGTAGCGCAGTCAATAAACGGTTCAATCAATAAACAAGGCCAATAAAAACACTGACTTGACACATCGGCTAACCCCCGCAAGTCATTGCATAGGCTAGTTACAAGTTCGTAAACCTCAAGCGATTTTGAATTGAAGTGAAAGTGAGGGCGTATCCCATGCGGATTGATTAACGCCAGAAACTTTATCTTTTATCCTTTACACCATTGCTGAAATTATCTTTTTCAACCTCATCCGCTCGCTCGTTCCCGAGATACGCAACGACACGTCATTCGACAAACATCGAAAACTTCTTAATATGATGTCTTTAAATATAAGCACAGTGTAGCAGTGATAACGGTCTACTGTATAATTCGGTTTTGTGCATCACTCGCTGCCGGCATCCCCTCAAATCCTGTGATAACTGCGCTTTGTAAGGAACGCCAGAACCTTACTTGTACCAATTCTGTTCTTAGGACCCTCTTACTCATCAGCCCATCCACTTGAGGTAAAGGTTAGGAGGATTGTTAGGTTTGCACTTACTCAAAAGTTTCGGAGGTCATATTATCAACCTCTAAGAACGAAAAGGAGCTCACCACAAAACACCCGAGGATCAGTAAATAATGAACTACTATTGCAGCCTTTCCTTATTGGTGCACTGTATTTGTTGTTGTGTTCGCTGCGGTGTTCCATGACCTTGGTCAGAAATTATGAGAAACAAATTTCCTTGCTCTACAGTATGAGTTCAAATCGTTTGCTTTCATAGTTCTTTGCAGATAGTCGGGTTCTTTTGTAGGTTAATTTCGCTAAATTCTTAGTCCACTGAACCATAGTTACAACCTATTTCTGCAGTTAATCGCCCCACTGCTGTTTTCTGCAAATGAACCAAATATTTGCATTTGACCTGCAAGAGCCCAGATATTTTCATCTGCTACGTTCAGCAATCAAGTAAAAAGCACCATATTTGTAGTAAATGAAAATTGTCGTGAAAACGTTGTTATTTCACAGAAAACACTTCAAATCGTCAGATCTTAATGTAGTTTACAAAAAATTGGAAAGAATATCTTTCGTCGAGAACAACAAGTACTTCTTTCTTTGCAAAATGGGCAAAAAACAAGAAAAGAGAAAAAATGCGTTACATATAAAATGCATTTAAATGTACATAGAACGAGTCTCAAAAATAAGGAGGGTGCAAGAAAAAAAACTAAGAAAAAAAATAATTAAGGAAAACTCATAACCGGCATTGCAAGTCGAGGATTTCGCGTATGTGCGTGCTAATCTATGCAATTCATCTTAAAGTAATTTACAATATATTACCATTATGAAAGGACCCATTTTGAGAAACGAGAATATCACTGACGATTGAACTTAAAATAAAGAAACAATGTTTAGTCATGTAAATCGTAAGATCTTTCAAAGATGTATCATCATATGAAGGAAAGAAGCGGAACACGTAGATTAAGTAAGAAAACAAAGAGCCCTGATTTCTCTGTCTCAAGAGGGTCATCTAATTGATCACTAATTGATCAGCACAATTAATTGATTAGTAGCAACTAGTAATTGCTAGAATATCTTGAAACAGTAAAATCAGAGCGAATTACCGCATTAAAGCGGTGTACAAAACATACTCGAGAGATTATCGATTACAAGAGCGAAGTTTGGTGACTACCGATCGAGCACACTAGTCACACTACGCTATACATACTAATCAGTCGATCGAAGTCACTCAGTGTTACCCAACTTTCGCAGATAAGCGTCGTGTCGTTTATACTCGTCTAACGCCTTCTCCGTTTGTCTGTCAGGAGGTAGTTCACTTCGTTTTTGAGTGAATCCAACTTCACGTTGGTTGGTTTGCTCGACATTTTCCTTAATATTAATTAATGCATTACCAGAAATGAATAAAAACACTTAGTATTTATTTAACTCACCCGATTTAAGGTATTTCGCATAATCTCCTCCTTACTCAACTGCACAGTATCTTCTTCTGAGTTGGCTTTAGAAATTGATAACGTATCCATACCACAGATTACGCCATTGATATCTCCAAACATCGCCTTTACTTCGCAGTACTAAAGATGAGAGCATCGGGAGCATACGAACTCTCTGACTTGAAGAAAAAGAAGTGAAACTTGTTCTAAATTTGCAGCTATTTCACTACAGAGTCTATTGTGGAACTTACGTTCGGATTCTTTCTTGCGGTTTGCTCTATCAACTCCCATTTCCTCTCCTTTTCTTCTTGCCGGATCTTTTCCATCGATCGCTCCTTAATCACAATAGTTAGCACTCGCTAGTTTGTAGTGGGCCATGTCATGAGAGGTAATGAACCAGTGCAATCACAGACGGGAAAACTATTTTTGAAAAAACATAAAAAGGAGGACTTTAAAGCTGGTTAAAGTTTACAATTTATTGAATCCTCATTTCCAAGAATAAACAAACACAAAAATGAAGCAAAGAAACGACATCACCTTCGCATAATTTTGTGAGCACTCATCGAACAGTTTTTGATTTATTTCCATGAGCAATTTCAAAGCGTTGTATATCAACCCATGGATGGTCCTAAGCACAAAAAAAAGGATTCAATTTGTGAAGTACGTATACAAAGAAAAAAAAAACGTAAGAAACACGTACTTGTTCCAGTGTGATTTGCTGTTTTTGTACAGTGCAGGGAACATGATTGGTAATATAACTGTAGCGTTCTCTCCTATTAAAGACATGACGTATTCGTTATTCCAATAGTACAACGCGCGTTCAGCAACCTGAACCAATTTCACAAACAATCTCAGCAAATAAGACTGTAATAAAACAAAACAAGGAAGACAACAACAATAAAACAAAAAAAGGAAAGAAAACCACTCACTTGGAAATGAGGACTGCTAACACAGCGTGCTAGTTGCGTAAATAAAGGAACCATCACCTTCTGGAATTCGACCGGTTCTATGACGTCTAGAACCTCTTCCAATTCATTAAGGAACATCACCTGAACATCATGTCAAACTCAGCGGCTGTTACTCGGAAAATGCCCAAAAAGACAGAAAGAATACAAACTTCTTTCGGACTATGAATTTTTGGCCAGAACTTAAGCAATCCTAGAATAACTGGTTCGGTCAACGATGGATCTTTTTCTAAGAACTGCACCACGCAGTAGGCTAACTGAGGATGGTAAGTAGATAGAGATTTTACCTGAAACGAACGAATATCATCAAAACCAATATCATCAGAACTACTTTTACTGATAGTGAAAAATTACAAATCAACGATAGAAATAACATTGAAAATAGGTGCTGAATTTCGCTACAGTAACAGCTTACACGTTTGTACAGTGCGTTGCAATGTGGTTGGTTTCCGATGAGAAATCACGTATGGTAGGGTCAAATCGGCATGAGGCACAGCGCAGTTGCGTAAGCGGTTGCGCTCGAAGCGGCGCGGTGAAGAAAGCGGTTGAATCTTTAAAGGCATCACCCCACGAATCTGAGGTGGTACGGATTTCAGGTGGAGTATTCGTATATGGGATGGGAGACTACGGAGAGGGGGGTGATTCCGTCCATTTCTTCCTAATTGCCGTAAAAAAACGGCCCGGAAGATACGGCTTCAGGCGTTTTGGCGCCGCATCTTCCGGGCCGTTTTTTACGGCAATTAGGAAGAAATGGACGGAATCACCCCCCTCTCCATAGTCTCCCATCCCGTATACAAATACTCCACCTGAAATCTGCACCACCTCAGATTCGTGGGGTGATGCCTTTAAGGGACCATCGTGGACTGCAGTGAAAAGTAGCGTTGGCGACGGTCTTCCCTCAATCCTAACCGCTACGCTCCACCGCACCGCTTCGAGCGCAGCCGCTTTCGTTTCTACGCCGCACTTCATCTCGTATTGAATTTACTATATATACATGATTTCTTTTATCCACCGCCGCAATTCCAGGGGAAAAGAAGAGAAAGTAATGATTACCACAAAAAAAAGAAGACACGCTTTTCTCCAATATTAACGGCAACAACTCAATTCAAAGCTTTTTCAAAAATATTTCGAATTCTGGATTTGAAACGTGAAGGGAAAGGGAACTGGTGGCAGTACAGGTTAATTCACTTCAACTCACAAATTTCAACGAGAAACGCAAACAAAAACTTTCGCAAACAAGTACTATTAGTGCTACCAAATAAATACTTTGACCCAAACTAAAAAAAAAACTCCATTTTGACATAAATATTCAAAGAAAAAGAAACAACTTTAAAAAAAAAATACCTTGTGCAGTGGCAATAAAACACGAAGTAAAAATGTCCTATGCTCCTCTTTGAGAGGAAGAGCGAAACCATTGATAATACTTCCTAAAAACATTTTTAAATTTGTCAATGAAACAAATATTAAATGTGAAGAAACTAACCTAATATTTCCAACAATTCTGCTATACCATTGTGGCGCTCTGTTTCATAAATGAAACAGTAGAAGATGTTATTAATTTGCTTCCTTAAAAGAATGAAAGATTCTCACGAAAAACTAACATCAGGAAACCTATGTAAACTATTTTTGTTTAAAATTAATTAGAAGAAATTTTAAAAGAAAAGAAAAGTAAAGTCACCGA
Organism: Necator americanus; assembly: GCF_031761385.1. Classification (NCBI taxonomy): domain Eukaryota; kingdom Metazoa; phylum Nematoda; class Chromadorea; order Rhabditida; family Ancylostomatidae; genus Necator; species Necator americanus. Next base: position 9,056,060 of record NC_087375.1, read on the forward strand.
ATGTAGGCCCTCATGCCCAAAAATTTTCCGTATATCCGATGCAATGTTGTCTTGAGAAAATCGCGTTCACGTGGATCTTCAGAGTCCATGATCATCAAAAGCTGGAAAGAATAATTAAGATACAATGTTGCCTAGTTACACTGTCTTCATAGAATTACAGAAGTTGTCACTGGCTGTTGAATTCCAAGTCAAATTAACAGAAAGTTAAGCACTCGGAGAAAAAATAAATAAATAAAAGAAAACGAGGTTCAATGTCACTGGGATAAAAGGTGACACTGAACCAAATGATCTCATATCTTCATTAAAACTTAGGTAGCGAAAAAGAATCGGTTTTCAACGACCAATTCCTCTCAGTTAGATATGTTAGATATGAATACGCAAAAACTACATATTTTCGAACACTTAAGAGGAACCAAATTGAGAAAATCACATTGGCATTTAAAATCCTACCCTTAGCATGAATTGATGATCAATATATTTCTTAGCTACACTGGACTGGAAATCAGGTGATTCCAAGAAACGCAGGAAAAACTCGTAGACAAGCTGAAAGAAAAAAGCTCTACGTAACATCCGAGAGATATGTATACGTAGCAACAAAGGACTGTATTTTAACCTGCAAATGTGGCCACGCTGCCTCCAAAGTTGGTTCATCTTCATCCGGATCAAACTCTGCACCAACCGGATTCGTCGGCGGTGAAAGCGGCCGGAAAAGATTCAGGGCGAACTGAACAAAAACGTATAATCTAGTGAATCATTCTTCTTAATTATTTGTTGTAATCGGGGGAAAGAGATGAATGCACACCATGTTAATAGCTTCGGGATACACATTCTCAGTAATCACATCCCTGCAAGTGGAAACGTAGTCGATTAGCTCGTTTAAGGCAGCTCTTTTCACCTGAAAATCAAACCTGGTCTGCAATTTATTTTCCTCTGATTCGATTCAAGTATTCAAACAATATTGACAAGAACTGCTTGCTCTGTATTATAAGCTCTGAGCTATTAATTTATTTTCTCATTCATCTGCTTCTATCCCCTTTTATCAGCACTCAACTTCTGTCAACAACTCCTCCCTCTCATTGTTGTTTTTACAATATCATATAATAGCAGCCACACTACGGATCTAAAAAGGAGTCAGTGCTGCGGTCTTCAATATTAACATTAGTGAATCATGGCAAGATGCAGTAGACATACGATAAGGATTGAAAATTAACCAAACCATAAATTGAATTAAAGATAAAGATATGTCTGGCGTTAATCAACCCTCTTAGAATACACCACCACGTTCACTTCAATTCAGAATCGTTTGAGGTTTACGAATGTGTAACTGACCTATACAATGACTTGCGGGGGCCAGGCGATGTGTCAAGTCAGTGTTTTTATCCTCTCAGATAAAACTGGTACCAATTTATCGACCTTGGAGGGATGAAAAGTTTGGATTGGTTGGCACTACAACGTATCCGAACTTCCTATCGATCGTGCAGAGACAGTAGAACCTTTTACTAATAGCGCTACACCCACCCCATACATTGAATACGATGAAAAAAAATATGGAAATTGCAAAACAACATATCCAGAAAGATTTCCGAAAAAATTCTTTGCTTAACAAACCTCCTTATACTTCATATCACTGAGTGGATCTTGCGCAAACTCAAACACCACACAACATTGTCGTATCTTTTGGATGAACAAATCTTCACGTTCTGACGGATCTGCTTCTGAAAAAGACTAAATCTAGGTCATAAGCAAAGCTAAGTTCGCTGATAAACAACATATTTACTGAACTTTGACATTTCTTTTTTTGTCAAAATTCCCAAAACAAAAACTCTAAGCGCTGTCGCTGGACCACCGTCTTGCAATGAAACATATATTCGCTCTGTGTCGTTTCTAGTAAAAAGGGCGACGGGCATATGTAATATATATATATATATATATATATATATATATATATATATATATATATATATCATTCTTAAATCCACAGGAAATGTAATGGAAAATCCTGCACATCCTAAAAAAATATCCCCCGATTATCTGCTCTACACATCCACCCACCTTATCCACGCATCAAGCGCATGCTATCCAATATCACACGCAGCGGCGCATGCCGCGTATATCGGAAGGGTTCATTAAACTCGTGCATGCAATCACAAACGCTTCCAACAGATTCATTGGCTGACGCTGTTGACGTCATTTGAACATCAAGGTATAGTCTTTCCTCCGATCGATAACATAAGTAGAATTCATATGTAGAATTAGGCTAAGTACCATATTATTATTTAGCTTAAACGGGACTAGCCATCGTTAATCCATCACCAAAATTATCCCATCAAAAACAATAATTTTATTTATCCATAGAGCATGTATAGCTAACTTCAAATTCATGCGGCCTCGCTCATAAATACTTGAAAGCGACAATATTTTAAAAGAAAAATTTTATCCTATCGAAACTCTCAAGCAAGTGTGGATGGCAGTAGGTACAACGCTTGCAACGCCAAAAATTGAAAATCAAATATTTGTCTCATCACCCGCAAACTTCTTATTCCCGGAAATTTTATTCAGCCAAGCGGAATAATAAATTTGCAAGATACTTATGCACTACAGCCGCGCATAATTTGACCGAAAGTGAAAAATGTGAATTCATTTCATGAAATTGTTAAAGGGGAAAATGCGGAAATTAAGCAGACGTAACGAAAATTGTTGTAAAATTTGCTTACCTTTGATCGATGGCAACTTGATAAGCTCCCTATTTGACGACACATTGAATAGACTACTTGATTGCCGACGATCTCTTCGGGGGATGACAGGGCCTGAAAACTGGCTTGTTCTAATAGTGAATACCAATGAATAAAGATATTAATATGTAGCTACAATACGATGCCTATATTATGTCTACTACACATAGCTATGGATAGTTAATAGCCACACGTTTAGTGCTCTCAGTAACAAAAAACGTACCAAACTCGCATCTCGCGAAGGGAACACCTGACATTTCATACGTTAAGGAACAATATGACGTTGGTTGCAAAATGAAAAGGAAAAACAACGAAAGCAGCAAAGGTATGGGCGTAAATATGCATGTAATATGCGTGGGAACAGCAAAAAAAATAGCAGAAGAAGAACTTCCGTCATAAAAAAGAAGAAGTGAGAAAAAGAAGAACTAAATGGGTTTAAAAATATGTTTTTGTGATATGGTAAGTCGTTTCGAACTTTTTATACTAGAAAGCGAAAAAATTTTAGACTTCGATTTTAAATTCTGCAATTTGTTTCCGGAATTTTTACACGAAGTTCCACGTGATTACTTCAGTCAAACACATTTCGGCCTTCTATGAATACGAAAAAGGCGACAAATTTAATATTGGAGGTTTTTCGAACTTTGTCCTAATATTACTACAGTAACGTTGACTAAGAGAAATCCACATTTCTTGCACCTACCTCCACCGTAGTTACTCTTCTTGAGGGAAGTAGGCGGTGGCGCGTCGGGTGGTGGTGCACCATTGTCATTTACTTAAAATAGGAAAATTCTATGTCATTCTGTTATATGAAGAATTTGGACATTTCGCAGAAGAAAGACCAACCACTTGTATCCTCAGTTTGGATCGTTGGGATCTCTTTCTGTTCTTTCTCCTCTTTTTTCTTGTCTTTTTTACTGTCTTTATCCTTGTCTTTATCTTTCTCTGCCTTAATTATGCACTTAACACAATAAGTGGTGAATTCAGAGACAAACAGCGTCTTCAAACCTTCTCCTTTCCTTCTTTGTCCTTCTTCTTGCCCTTGAGCATTGTCGACGAAGCGACGACCTTAACACGACGACACTCATTTATGTCGACAACAATGAATAAATGTACTGGAGGAGATATAACTGAATATCAGGACTGAGACAAGAAAGGGAACGCTGAAAGCGGCAGTCTTAGAACGGACGATTGGGCTCTGAGACGACCTCAGCTCAGCTCAGCTCGATAGCACGCGTACTTAACTGCACTTGACTCACGCCTTGCAGTCTATCACTTATAGTCAGCAGAAAAGGAACTTTGATAATTATATGTTTGTTGAATATTGAACTTCTATAAGATGTTGGAAAAAATTCTGTGCAATGTGGAATTCGGCGCCTAGAAAAACAATAGGAAACCACAATGCACATAGTCGATTAACATTCGCTACTATGTTTTCATTAAAGATATCGGGTTTCTTCGGAAACGTGAAAAGGCCTAGCATTTATAGAAAAAGCTAAATTCTGATGTTTCCTTTGTTGAACTAAACAATTGGGATTAGAGTAGAAAGAACTGGAGATGCGCACATGCGATGCTACCAAAAGGAGGAAAGACAAGTTGAAGTTCTGCAGAAGGCAAGTGCATAGGCGTGACGAAGGAACGGGTGAATAAATTCATCGGTAATATAATGAAAGTCTCTCAATGAATAATTGCTAGGTTGTTCAACAAAATTCAACTTAAAAATAGCAACGAGTGAGAAAGCATCCGAAGTTTCTGAGTTATGATGAGCATAGGTGCGTTAGGGAGAACCCAGACCCTCCTCAGGTGAAAGGGGTCTGGCTCATGGGGTGCAACTCAAGTGAAGGGGGTCCTTTCACCAACCGTTCAAAAGTGAAGGGGATAATTTCATCAACCGTTTAAAAGTGAAGGAGGTCCCTTCCCCAACTGCTCAAAAGTGAAGGGGGTCAGACCACAGACACCGACTATCGCATCTATGATGATGAGCAAAAGTATTCATCATTAAGATGAACAATTTTTTGTTTTTTATACTTATTTTTCCCTAAGCTTAGGAAAAACACGGAAAAAAAATTATTAAACAGTAAGAGCAGCAGTGGATTTTACAAGGTTTCCATTTGTCCTATATCCGCTCTGAACTCGCTTTTGAAGCTACACCAATGAGGTTTTCTTTTTAAATTAAACTAAAGAAAATGTATAGACTCAAGAGAGGACGTAAATAGTGATTCCCTTGATTTGAAGAGGCAGAATGAACAAAAAGAATCATCGTCATTTGATTTTCTCAGAATTAGATTTATACTCAGTCGCACACAGGCTGTAACAACCAAGGAAGTCGCAGCAATCCGTAACAACCACTTCGCAATACCGGTAAAATGCGGGCTGCTGGCCGGTGCGATATGACAATCATTGCTCTGCAACGCGGCTGCGGTCCACACTAGGAATTGTGAGTAGTAAGAAGTAAGACAGTTTCAATATGTACAGTATAAATATCATCAATAGTGACGCCTGAGGAGGAGAAAGACGTGGACACGTAGGGCACAAAAAAAAAACTCGGAAAAGGACAAAAAAACTAAGGAACAACCACTTGTTGCCATCTACCCATTAAGCGCACAGTGAAGGTAATTTCTTCTTTTTCAGAAAACGACACAACAAGCACACCAACCAAAGAACTATCAGAAGGAAAGAATACTTCTGAGTGTAAAGGTATCTAAAGTTATTTATAAAAGCGAACAAACTGAAAGAAAGCTTAGCAATCTTAAGTGCATCTTTCAATTTCGGGAACAGAAACGAGATACACGCATAACGCCGATTTTCAGGGGGGAAAAAACTTGCGACCGAAAGCAAGTAAACAGTGCAACGATGGCGACTGCGTGGCACTGCCTATCCCGGACAAGTCCAAGTTTTATGCGCAAGATTTATGAAATCGACATCAATTCAAAAACCCGTTGTACGTAACGCGCCCTAATTTCACTTGACGTCCAACAGAGGACAGATAGTATTTAGCAATTAACTTTTAAGATAGAACAGAAAGATTTCGAGACCGAAAATTTACCGCACTGATGATGGTAATGTAATACATAGCTTCCTAATAGATAAGTGTGTTTTACAAAAGTTATACGCTAGGGAAGCGAAAAAAGGAGAGACACATACAACGAGTTCTCTCACTAGTTATCTATGTTCAATAACATGAAACTAGGACACCTTGAGCATTTAAGCTATTCATGAAAGTGCCCATTATATTTAATAGGTTCGGACGCATGAGAATGTGTTGTAATAATGTGAGGGTGACCACTGAAAACACCAATAAAAAAGGAGAAAGAGGGAGTTATCGATCGAGATCGATCCTGTGGATTAATGATCAAAGCAGACAAAGAAATCTTGACTAGATAGAGACAAGAAGCTAAATTACTGCATCAACACCAACCAATTAACGTTTACAGATTTTACAGTATGGATTATGCATTAGACTGTACCGGAGTACTGAAAGGTCGGTACAATAGTACAATAGTATTGTACTACAGATTAGAGCAAATGATGCTTTCATCAGAGAATTCCTGAACATAGATTTCACAATTAAAAAGTTCGACTTTCAATGAACCTCTGCATAGTTGAATGTAGTATCGAGTTTGATAAGCTGTGCACGAGGTTGTTGAATAAACTTATTGGCTAGCGTTTCGGCTATATCGCCTTCTTCAGAGCCTGAAAAGGGGGGAATTCAATCTACAATTTAAACGACCAACCTCTTCACAACTAAACTGATAAACTCCACGCCTACTTTCAATCACCAATTTAGCATCTGCACTGAATGCTCACCTTAGATCGGATACGTCTAGCATGGACCGCTGACTGGTCGATCACGGGGGCGAATGGTTCGAATGTCACATTCGGATCGGAGAACCATTCGAGATATGGCGCGAGTTCCCGTGTTATCGTCAGACATTCGCTCTTGTGGTTCATTTTTGGATTTTTGGCTTGGATCCAAAATGCCTCCAGCGATTTTCGAGCCGAGGTTTTAGATTCGTGCGCCAAGATTTGGACCCTAATTTCAAAATCGGCTCCGTCGTGTTTTTGTGTTCTATGGGCACCCAAAGGTGTCCATTCTCGTAACCTATTCTTGCCGTTCACGTGCTCTTTGATGCGGACATACAGCGGTCGTGCCTTTTCAATTTCCACCGAACAATTTGAAACGTCAGCTAGTTCGGAATCGTTTGTACGATACCATCTGACCAACACCGAACTGTGTTATTTGTCCCACAGGTGGACCAGGAGACTGCTTGAGATCTGGGGTAATCTACCTGATTTACCCGAAATCAGGTAGATTACCCCAGATATCAAATAATACAGTTCGGTGTTGTACAGATGGTATCGTACAAACGATTCCGAACTAGCTGACGTTTCAAATTGTTCGGTGGAAATTGAAAAGGCACGACCGCTGTATGTCCGCATCAAAGAGCACGTGAACGGCAAGAATAGGTTACGAGAATGGACACCTTTGGGTGCCCATAGAACACAAAAACACGACGGAGCCGATTTTGAAATTAGGGTCCAAATCTTGGCGCACGAATCTAAAACCTCGGCTCGAAAATCACTGGAGGTATTTTGGATCCAAGCCAAAAATCCAAAAATGAACCGCAAGGGCGAATGTCTGACGATAACACGGGAACTCGCGCCCTCTCTCGAATGGTTCTTCCGATCCGAATGTGACATTCGAACCATTCGCCCCCGTGATCGACCAGTCAGCGGTCCATGCTAGACGTATCCGATCTAAGGTGAGCATTCAGTGCAGATGCTAAATTGGTGATTGAAAGTAGGCGTGGAGTTTATCAATTTAGTTGTGGAGAGGTTGGTCGTTTAAATTGTAGATTGAATTCCCCCCTTTTCAGGCTCTGAAGAAGGCGATATAGCCGAAACGTTAGCCAATAAATTTATCCAACAACCTCGCGCACAGCTTATCAAACTCGATACTACATAGATTTCACAGTTCATCACAAAGTTCTTACATACTGTCCAGAAACATATTGAATGATAGTACATGTTGTCTTTGACTTGATTTCTCTGTTTTTCTAAGAGAAAATGAGAAAGTGCTTGACAAGGGGATTGAACAAGCGTTTTCCGGATCCTTTTTTTCGTTCGGATAAAAACTACAGATTTTTCAGCAATTGGTTATTCACAGAAAACAATAGCAATTCATTTTCATAAAGGAGCAGGAGCCTACAATCAGCCAACAAAACAGCTCGGCAAATCCTTCCCTGTTTATTTCCCATATACATAAATTCACACGGTTCCACACCCATTATTGTCTCTCCATAAAAATTTCCTCTCACATTACTATGGCGAGAAGAATATCGCCGGAATCATGTGCTACATAGTTGGTTGTCAATATAGGCTTCACTACACTACGCCGGCTTCATGCCCACAGGAAATCATTAGTGGTGACAAATCAGCGAATAGAGAACGGCATGACGGTGAACACGCTTTGAAAATCGAAGGAAGCTGTAAACAAATGGCATATGACTACACAACAGGAAAAGAAAACTGAAAATGGTGTAGTGAATGGTAACGTTCACAACAAAATAGAATCGTCTGAGCGAAAAAACCCTGACATCCTTGTTAATCATAATAGATGAAGTGTATATTAACGAAAATCTGAGACGAAAATATAGAAGATGGGACTGCAAATTTGTATTTATAAATGCAACAAAGAAGAAGACAGACGTCACGCCGCGATTTTCCGAAAGAAATGCAGAGAATAGGATGAATGAGGATAATGATGATAATAATAAGGATAAAGTGAAAAAAGTCATCACGATCTCTGCGCGGTCGGAGGTTCGATACTACCCAAGCCGAACAAAGCCCATCATCCCGGGTCAACAATTCCGCACTAAATTTGTCTGAGAGAATAAGGACATCTTCCTAAGTTATTGAATACGTTATCATCTTCAAAACGACTGGCCAACAAAGAGCACTTCAGCACACTTTTACATTCTCTTTAGGAAAAAAAAAGGTATTTTAATGCAATCTTGACAATTTGAGAGAAAAGAACAAGCAGATGTAGGAAAATCAGTGAATAAATATGTCGAAAACGTTGATTAACTACGAGGCTTTAAACGTGGTCTCACTTGCTTAACGACACCCATCATCTTGCAACTAATTTCATCTGTTTCCGTGATGTGCTTCATTTTATCTTCAATGCTAAGAATGTGAAAGCTTATCCCACATATGCTAACGCTCTAAACCGTGTTCAAGACGAAATCCGAATCTAATACGACATATATCGTCATACTACAATTGATTCGGAGAAAAAATCATGTAATTGAGAAAGGAAGTAAAGTTGGTGCAGCATTGTGTCATCTCTTCGCTGGGAAAATAATTGTTTTCAGCTGCACGTCGCCGTAGCTACACAAACACAAATTGTAAGTCTTGCGTAAATCTTGTGCTCTCAGTTTCGTAGTATTTTTGTGATTTTGTTCAATATTCATTCGTGCATTGAAAAAAATTTGCGCTGCCCTTCCTGTACTCTACGCCACTCTCCGACTCATTCAATTTTAACACAAAATCCCACTTCTTGCCCTTTAAATCCACCAAGGAAGGAAGCAGCAAGATGCAGAACAAAACAATGGATTAAAAACGAAAAAAAACTGCAGAATATTTTGTTTCAAAATAATTGACATCCACTCACTTCGCTGTCACGGGTAGCAGATGTCGTTCGGGCTAAGAAATTCTCAGGCGAACAAACATTACCTATGTAAGTTGTGAAAAAAGATGAAAGTTGAAATCTAGCACTGTGAACGCATCTTATAATTCAGTAAAATAAGAAATAAGCGAGTCTATAGTCGAAAGAAGTCCAAGAACATAGACTAAGGATTAGCAGAGACCGCATAAGCAAATCGTCTCCCAATCAATTCGGCAAAGTGACGACACATGCCTTTGCCGCGAATTCTCTTCCGCATCTTTGTAATCTGCGCTTATGTAGACATGTGGGTACATATGTATGTTTACGATGGGCGACGGTTGTGTGCGTTCGACTACGGCAGCGAAACTGTGTGTCAAGTGGATAAGATAAGTGATTTCGTCGCATTGCAGTTAAACACAGATAGCGAATACTACTTATAGTGTGCGCGATAAGTTGATATCATTTCTTCAGTCACATATATTGTGTTTTCCGAAAAATTACTTCTCGAACAAACTTGAATGAGCAATGGCAAAGATTAGGAGCATGAAGTGATACTGACAAATAATAGTGGCAAAAACATCCTGCCTATTTCATTTAAATATTTCATTTGAAAGATTTGAAGCAGCAGTAGAGTGCATTTATACAGCAAATGATGATAATGATGACATAAATATATTATGGTGAAAAATGACGCAAATATTTCATCCGAAACAACCATCATTAATGAAAAAAAGGCTCTGGTAATTCTGCTGATTTGTAGATGTTTCCCTTTTTCCATAACCGGCCAAAAAGCACATTTAGGACTAATCAAGTTATCGATCCTGAATTGCATCGTGTGCGATTGAATTGCCCCAGATATCCAGGCCTTCTACAAATCGCTATCTCATAAGTCATTCAGAAAAAAAAGCCTTGCAGCTTACATGCCGTGTTCACGTGAGCCATGCAAAGTAAAGTATTCTGTTTTGAATGTGATGTCGGAAGTGAATTATTCCAGAAAGCCCGAGCATTGATAGGGAATCACCGCAGAGCCCCTCTAATATTAAAGTTGAGTTGTGTAAAGTACAAAGGTATGAAGGAGGATTATTATGGGTGGATCAATTCATTTGAAAAAAAATCATTGAAAGGATAGGAATGTTATGTTTGCCAGCCTAACTAACAGAGATAAATGAATGTCTCGCATTCAACTAGGAAAGATAGAAAGAAACTAGTAGTTAATATGTTATAGAAAAGTTAATGTGTTAACGCTCGACCGATATCATTGCACTTATACACATGAGCAGGGTTTAGTCCTAGGCAAAGTCGCATTAGCTGACAGAAAACATCTTTCGTGACCAACTTCCAACTGTTGGAAGTTTGGCGATGTGGATACATAAGCCAGAGAAACTACAACCCATTATAAGAATACTTGGAATGTATGCAAGAAGAATCAATTTCGGAAATATCGCGCATTGAGCGCGAATAGGCAGTGCCACATTGCCAAGCTCAGTTCGTAACCAGCACACTCAAGGACGTCCGATCAACGTCAACATGATATTGGCCACATTTTAAATGCTCTTGAAATATGAAATATTGAGCATTTTAAAAATGCTCTTATTATGTCCATTTTCAAAATGCTCAATATTTCAAATCGGAAGTAAATCTACTTCATATCTCAGAAGAACTAGACAGAAGTATGCACATATTAGTGATGAAAAATATGTAGAACTGAAACACTCTCCGCATTCATTCATCAAATTTGATCGCTCAGAATTCGAGTGAGTGACGGTGGCATAGCAATATCTCAAAACCAAAAAACAACTCTTTTTTCGTTGTAATCTGATGAGACCTTCCTCACGTTCCAACTCTCATGAGGAATTTAAAAAGGATAAGAAGAGTTTTGCAAGTGCAGAACAAAGTATAGTGTTACATCATAGACACTAAAAAAAGAATATCCTCCCATAGTCCCTTTGGACTTCTCTAGATAGATAAGTGCAAAACAACAACTTTCAAATGAATACTGCCTTAAACTCTCAATGTAGACAAAAGAAAAACAAAAGCTAAAGTTAATTACGAACATAACAAAAAAAAGTGCACAGAAATATAGCTGTGAGAATTGTATACAACTTCGCTTTACATCCTGAACATGGAAGAGATCGTGAAAAACTCAAATAGAACTCTTTCCTCTGTAAAACCTGATGACTGATTTTGATATCATATTTTTGTGCTTAACAAACTTAAAAGTGAAATCAGAATACATTAATTAGGTTCTATACTGTAGAATACTTTTACTGATATGTCAATTCTTTTCAAAATCTCAACATTTCTAAATTTTTAATAGGTAATAACTTGAATTTCAAAAGGCCTCTTTAGTGACTATTCAACAGTTCCAGCAGAGAAGTTAAAATTTCGCGAGCTAACGCCGAGACAATTGAATGATTCATAAGTTTCTGATTTTTCGCTGGATGCGATGAAAATTTCACAGCTTATAGTGATTCGAAATGTAGGAAGTTACCAAATATTTACAACAAGAAATCTGAAGTTGCCTTGGCACGGACATCCAACCATGAATATGAGGTTGTAATGACTACCGACCGATACCAAGTAATTAATGTCGGTCCTAAGAGTAAGTGAGTTATCAGATTTTCAGTTCACCCAGAAACATCAGAGTCCAGCATTTGGCTTGTTCTTTTATCAACGGAAGTTTCTTTCAAGAGAAAAAAGTTCTAAGTTCAATAGCGTAGCGCTGAAGTGGTGAATTTCGTATGGACATATCATTCACCACTCTTTTTGTAACATTCGAAGTAAATATACGGCCACGTATGTTTATGTAAGGCTTTTTAAAAGAAATGTTATAGTAAAGGACAGTTGGCCGAATTGAACAGTACTTGGAAACTACTGCTTGTAAAATGCTTCAGTTCCAAGTTCAATAGATAACAACTACAAAGCAACATTCAAAGATCAGACGTATAACAATAAGAGCGAAAAACTCAGATGGACAAAAACCCCATCGAATTCCTATTTGTTTCGTGAGTCGTTTTAGTTTCGTAGCAAATGTTAAAAGAAGTGTCATAATTTAAACTGTACAACTGTACAAAACGTACTAAATGTGGTGGTTTAGAAACAAATATTTTCTTTCCAATCTATGGAGAATGACTCACAAAGAAGTGCAACAACAAGTTTCCAGATTAAAATTCCACCAAAGTGAAATTTGCTCACTAATCCCTTTCTTAGGACTTTTTTAAAACACAAAAAAGAAACTTCCCTCAAAATATGAAGATGTGACTAGAGAAGAGTCAAAGTGAAACACCGGTATTTATAAAAAGAAAAAAATGTTTAGACGCAGTGACAGGGAACAGGCAAAGCAAGCGGATCAAAGCAAAATACCTTGCAACCGCATATTTATTTCACTTTCAGAACACATAATACCAAAATAGAGCGGGAAACAATGACTAATCAATAAACTGAAAACTTGCTCCTATCCACTACTTCTGCCGTCTGAAAAAAGACGAAAACAAAATACCAAAAGCATGAATTGAACAGGGAACTCTATAAGAGCGCTTGGTTGCAGTAACAAGTTCAAGTGAGATTACAATATAAAAACAAAAAAGTCGATAGAATGAAATAGTAAGAGTCTGAGCAAGAGGAGGACCACAACAACTGCGCCGAAAGTCCTTTAATTGTGTTTGTTGCTCGCATACCAGCGTTCCAAGCATTCCTGTTTCATCAACGAAATTTATTCGAAACAAAAAGTACGCTAGGATTCTTTAGGAAGAAACCCACTAAGATTCAAATCTGTGCGGACATTGGAGAGTTTCTATTTGCCTTGAAAATGAGTCTCCGAACACCAGGAATAATGCGAACGTAGCTTGGGGTTTTACTCAAAATATCCCACGTAGGTTTACCATTCAATTAGAGAAAGTAAAGTATACAATAGAAAGAATTAAAGCCAGCAAATATGAGTCATTGTATTTATAAATTTGCGTCGACAGACTGTTTGTTACTGCATTAAAAAAGCTAACATCCTCTCTAATAAGGTTATATTAAAAGAGTGCAATAAAATCCGGAGCTGCTTTCACAAGAGTCTCAAGAAGCAGAAAATGACTATTCAGTGCAAAACTGGTTCCTGAACTACTGGGAATTCTACTACAATCGTGTTTTGCATGCAAATGCACATAATGCGCACTGCTTGAGTCCACCATATCAACGTGACAGTTCTAGAATGTTTAAGAATTTTAGAATTTTGTTTTAATTATAAACGAAATACTAGGATAGGGATTCGCTTGTGATCAGTTGAATGAGCCAATAAAAGTAAACACTTTAGGCAGCTAGATCAGAAATCTAGCTAAGAAGAATAAGAATTGTTCTACTTTCGCCTTCCTTTACGCAAAAGGCTTCGTCCGAACGATATGTTACTAAAGGTTTAACATCTCCCTCATCTAAATTTAGGAGATTTTCAAACATGGAGAAAACGTGTCTTAAGGTTGCAAAGCTCTAAGCATGTTTTTAAACTCCTGAAGACCTCAACATAGACTTTGTAAGAATGCATGTATTACTAAGAGGGAAGTCATAGAACAGGTGGACGACTACTGCTTTCCAAAGCTACTTTGGTTCATAACAACTTAACTTCAACCGAATTGGCCCAAGTTTTTGAGCTGACACTGCAAAAACGCTGATAAGGGTCTTTTTGCTGATAATTTCACCACCACCAGTTATCTACCAGAAGCCTAAAAACGCACACTACAAGGAATTTGGAAACAATCAACCACAAACAAAAAGCCACATGTATTCCTGGAGAACTGCAGATAAGAAACGAAACCAACTTGTACAGATGCTGCACCCTTATAAACTCAATTTTTAGCTAGCAAAAAAAATTACACCCAAAAGCTGCTCAGTGCCCTCAAGGCGACATAGTTTCCGGAAGGTTGTGACCAAATTACACACTCTACAAATCTAACTGTGAGCATGGAGGATGAAATTCGTGCCGGGCTAGGATGGCGTGAAAGAAATAAATCAAATAGAACTATTGTAAATCAAAAACGATCCAAGTCACGCTACAATACAAATAAACTCGATGAAAAATGAATACAATAGGTTTATCTGTATGGTTATCTGAGCAAAAACCTTATGAAATATACATGAACCTTGAGAAAACACCGAGAGAAGCAAAAAGCCCCGGAGTTTACAGCATCATTAAAACTGAAGCAGTCTAAAATCAACCCCCACTTGGAATATATAAACTATTATCTTAATATAATAATATTATTATATTACTTCATATGTGTGCTGCCCAATATATGTTAGAATATGGCAACTGATGCAAGAAAAGCAAAATAAACGAACCGGGAATATCGCGCAATACAGCAACAAACCGAACAGTAATAGCACTAGCATTATTCTGACGTGTTTCAAACTTTTAGAGGGCGGATGTAAAGACGATTTTTGAAAAAACCGACTACAGCACATGACCGAGAAGTAGACAGCGCATCGTAAAATATGTGCCAAACGAAGCAAGGCAAAAAAAACTATCAAGAAACATGATATTCAGGAAAAAAGACGAAACCGTTATATGCGAATGATAAACATCTAAACTGTTTCCCGAACGAATGTAAATTACTTTGAGATAAAAAATGTACTCACTTTGTTCCTGAGTGTTGATGTGGCACCCGCAAACAGATTGGCGACTTATGGAGATATCTTAATATCTGCAAAGCAAACCTTTAATTAGGTCGGATGTCAGAGCGAAAACTCGGACGTACGTACGATTTGAAATAGACAACCGTTCGATAAAGAAACAACTTCAATGACATCACTTGCGGTATGGAGAAGGTTCAGATCAACAAAAGAGAAAAAAACGAGCAAAAACTGGATCAGATTCGGCGCTTATCACGCTCACCACCTTCTCCCCTCAACTGTTGCGATAGTGGCAAATGCCGGTATTGATTTTTAAAGCTGTATGTGGATTGGAGCGCAACGCTTTCTCTTCTCGGAGATTTTCTACGCCGAAATACTTTTACTGGAAATATTGTTACTTTATCGATCCAACAACATGTGTCCTCAGCTGCTAAACACGAGATAAACTGATCTGCGACTTGATGGATGGGGTCGTTTACCGAGATTTCTCCCCTCGAGACGATAGCGCACGTGGTGACGACTGACGTATTGATCTGTACTTTAAACTTACTTATTTTCCACTAACGTAGAGCATTCACACAACCATAATTCAATATTTCCCTTGAAGAAGAAAATTAGATACAACCGTTTCATTCGACGTGGATACGGGAAATTCTCGAACCCACATTTTGTATCTTGTGTTTTGAGTTTATACTCGGAAGCGGAACAACTATCTCTGGAAAACTGACGAAGCACAGCTAAATAAGGTCCTTTGCTTTTTCATTAAAGCAGATTGATATCACGAGTAGTGAGAGGCGATTATCGTAAATCTATAGCGAGGAATTTGTTACAAATATTACACATCTTTTGCCACGTTCGCGAGAACGTCACGCCTGCTCTGATGAGATCGTGAACACTAAATTGGGGCTTGTCGCGTGATTTTAAAAAGTATGAAAAGACGTTGGATCACTGCAACAATTAATTTCACGCTGTAAACAAAGGTCTAGTTTCTTTCGAAGACAAATCCACTTACTGGAACGCTACGAACACTTCGGAAATTAATGGGTCTTGACTCGAAGTAAACTGTTAATTTGATCGTCCTAATGGCATATCCAAGTCTTTCATCACTCAGAGGTCGATAAATTGGTACGAGATTGCCTCTGCAAGTCACTGTACAGGCTAATTACATGTTCGTAAACCCCAAATGATTCTGAATTGAAGTGAACGCGTTGCTGCATCCAAAGTGGATTGATACGTCAGAGGCTTTATCCTTTCTTTTTATTTTGAAAATCTCCTTACCGCATTTATCATTAATTAGATCGTCAGCTTGCGCACCATTAAAATAGCCCCTTAAATAGTCACAGAGAGGTCTACTGAACTGCAACTTTCAGGAAAAATGTCTCGCTCCACAACCAGTTCTCCAACGTTCGTTTGGAATTAGTCCAGCAAATCTGCGCAACATTGGTGAAATACACAGTGCGATCTAGAACAATAAACAAAAATAGAAGGATGCAACCTAAACCTGGAAGGTGTAGGATGAAGAGGTTTCGTGCAGCGATAATGGTGTATTTGTGTGATAATGTGACAAGTGTAGTTCTTGTTAGGATTACTGTTTTATGGTGCTTCTTAAGGATACGTGAGCTGTTGTGGTTTTTTCTGGTTCTATACTGACTGATAGCACCAATAAGCTGCGTAGGCAACGCCATGAAGCACGGTGCAGGTGCGCTGGAAGCGGCGCGGTGGTCGAAACGGTTTGAATCGTGGTGGGACTATCGTGAAATGTAGCAATGAACGGTGGCTGCAAAGGTCCTAACTTGATTGTAACCGCTATGCTCCGCCGAACCGTTTCGAACACAGCCGCTTATGCACCTGCACTGTGTTTCAGATCGTTTTATACTTATGGTTCAGTAACCATGTTAAGGACCATTTATGTCAGTTATGTGATAGTAATCTGCAGTTCATTACAGTAGTAGGTGAAACAATTAAAGATGTAGCCTAGCGATTCCCAGCGACACTTACTGCCTTTGCGAGTAGAAGCAAAGAAAACTTTCACCAAATCATAGCTCACTGCTCGCAGGTGTTTCAGCAGATCGAATGCCCAGCTCCAACAAATTCGTTGAGCCCTGCGCTTTCACTGATGAAGCAGGCCACAACGAAAGCTGTTCCCAGTAGGTCACCCTATGAAAATGTATGGTAGCTATTCAATCATATTTATTGGAAAATACGACGGCATTGGATATGATCCGCTCAAATGCAGCGCTCAGCTCCTCAAATCCGAATAAACACGGTCTTGAACATGAGAATATTTACCGTGACCAAATCAGCTTGAAAGACTCAGAATACAAATTAGATTTCAAATCCTCGTTAGAAAGTTGTAAAGCAATTTAATTCCATGTGAATTAATAAGAAGAAGAGGGGAACAACCTTCATCTATAATATGACAGAAGAAAGGAAATGTGCATCACGTGTGCATGACATTCAATTTTGTTTTTGTGTACTTTCGTGCTCATTCAGAAGTCAAACGGGGAAAACAAACTTGTTTTCAGCATCGCTCACACGCAGCAAGAAACACATTCCATGTTCGTGAGGAATTCTTGTGCTACTGCGTTGAAGGCAAATCCCGCGAATAGTAGATCATGGGGAGGAGGGTGATTCCGTCCATTTCTTCCTAATTGCCGCAAAAACGGCCCGGAAGATGCGCCGCCGCACAGGGCTGGCGCGCTCCAATCGAAGTTCTTGTATAAAATAGTGCGCCGGAACGCTCGTAGCCGTATATTCCGTTTTCCACGGTAATTAGGAAGAAATGGATTGAATCACCTTCCTCCCCATAATCTACGACCCCGTGTACTCCACCGGAAATCCGTACCACTCCAGATTCGCGGAGTGATGCCTTTATCATGACGTTGCTTAGATTTCGGTAGAACATTCTGGAACGGTTGAAATGTTGAGAAATTCTTCTTCTGAATGCTACCGTTAGCTTCGTTGCTCTCATCATAAGGATCCGGATGTCCATCATAAGGATATGGGTTGCCAAAATCGAAAGATTAAATTTTTAAGCTGATGCAAGGATTCGTTCACTATTCCAGCATTCCTTCAAACGTCTTGTATTGAAATTCCTGCTGATTGAGAAATGATCGTTTCTTCTAGGACTCAACCGATAAACTGTGGCTTGTCCGGAAATCAACAATTGAACCTCTTGTGCAAACGTAGAGAATCCTAACCTAGATATCCAGCACATCCTGCCTATCTAATTGATTCCCGAAGAAGTAGCGCTCAAAACGATTCCACGAGCTCCCTCTGTCCTTCCCTCCTGCCGTCGTTACCTTCACATCAATTAAAGGCAGCGTGTCACGAAATTGACGTAGTGTGGGAATAAGATGGAGAAAATAGAGTGTGGGGTGTAGATTACGAATGTGAGTGTGGTCCCAGCCAGTTTCCACTGGTGGTCCTGAAAAACGGAACGGCGTACGTTCGTAAGAGGTACGCTAGAACGCGCTTTCTTGTATAATCCTCAAGATTAGCTTTTAGTTGGTTAATTCGCCCGGCAACTCCATCCTGCTTGATGTCATAGGTATATTTTTTTTGTAGGATCTACTCTGACATCCTTTCCGTCAATTGTTCCAGTGCGGCAGGCTTAGTCCATCTGTGATTCTTCTTCCTTATACATTTCTTTGTGTCCAATAGACAGATATTACTCCTAAGTAAACTGCCAGGTCGGGCGTCATTCTGAGTCTCTTGACTTATTCTGGGAAATTTTGTTCTAGCGCGTCAAAGTCTCTAGATGGCAACAATATTAGCCGACATTTTCGCTGAGTTGAAAGTACTGTCTAGTCGAAGATATGAGCATGGGAGCCTCAGTACCCTCAGTCAGTTCTTCTGCCCCTTCCTTGATGCATGCGAAGTCTGCGTATGGCTTTTCTGCTGCTATGTCGTTCTTTTTCTCTGTTCATTCAGAACATCTGAGGTCGAGCGTGGTGAAGTTCCCATCATTTATGAGCTTTCAAGTTTTATTGCTCCTTTCTCATATAACATCTTCTTCATGAGCTCTTTTTCTTCTCTTCAGTAGCAGTTCTACATTCGTTCACCCTTCGTTAGCTGCATAGACTTCCACATGACTAGAACTTCTGGAAAAAAATTAATGATGTTGCCGTACGGTAGAGAAAAGAACCACTTTCACAAAAATGTATCCCTCTTCTTTCTGATCAAGTAACTCCATCATCCGTGCAGGCACTAACAGTTTTGGTGATACAAAATCGCCTCGTAGAAGCCTTTCCCAGCGGCCATACTGCGGTGACGAGGAATCTTATCGGAGTGATGGCAGTTTTGGCTGACGTCCTCGTACCAGACCCATACAAGTTTCGATTAAATGACGTTGACACTGCAGTCTTCGCTGTTAAAGGCTTTCTCGAGTTCGAAATTTAGGAAAAGTCAGAAGAGACATCCTCGAAAAACTTCTATGACGCTTGACACGGTCCTATTTTTCTTGTCACCTCAAATCTTGACAGAAAGCAGCATGTTCTTAATGTTTGCTTCCGTCCATTGTCATACAGAACCGGCATTCATAAGATGCTTTCGTGGAACATCACTACTGCGTCAACATCCAGGAAACATATCACACGATAGTTTCAAAATTTTCAAAATTCTCACTCGATCTTCCTTTTGTGAACGAGTCAGTTTGATCCGCTGGTGCGGAGTGATATAAGATGAGGTTAGGAGGTAGTAGACGAGGGGGGGAGGATTAAGAGCTACTGGATGCGATTTGGAAGATTGCTAAATAGTGTATACATATACATGTAATCATGACATTTTTTCGCTATCCGTACTTCCACTGGGATGAATTCAATGTGAAATTTCACCGTTATGGTCTGTAGCCATGGAAAGAGAATACTAGCAAATGTAATTAATAAAGTAATTAGTAACGCGGGAGTCAGATGCTGACTATTAAATATTAACGAAACAATAGATGTTTTTCTTTCAAGGAATCCATATTTGTTAATTACGATGCATCAAAACGTCACTCGACTATACCCGCTACCGTCATTCATTTTTAAGAAAATGTGAAGCGTTTTCGTGAACGGTGATCCGCATAGTGAGGGACGAGATAGATATTGTTCAAAAAGGCAGCACACTACCATATTTACACAAAAATATGGCAGAAAAGAGCAGCAGAAGATGTAAAAGAAGATACAGATATATTTATGTGTTGTGCTTTTCCTTGTGATTGCATCCTAAGAAGTTTTTTTGGCGATTTTTCTAGGGATATGTCACTATTGTGTAACTATTTTCAGAGTAGAGTGATTTTGAACTAGATCGAACCATACTGCGCACGAAACAAGAGCCAAAAGCTATGTAGTAAGCTCGTGCATGTGGCTCAAAATTGATGCATCTGGTTCCGCGGTCATTTCAGTATCCTTTCAGCACTGACTTGGCGAATTTATGGACCAAGGTTTGTCCGACACTTCGTTAATTTGAGCTACAGGAGTCGTAGCTAATCTGAAAATCAAGACACGTCAAGCTTTTCTCTGTTTTCACGTCAAAAACAGAGACAATGCTAACTCTGAGTTCCGCAACTCGGAGTTGTGTTTCACTTCGTTTCCGGCATCGGAATTCCTGCAACCGGCGCTTCAAAATCTAAGAAAGATGATACTGTGCACAGCGTTTGCAAGAACAATGTTAAATTACCATCTAACTAAAGTTTTGCACAAGCAAATAAGTGAACCTTAGTTATAATTTCCCCAAGAATTCGTTGCGCACATGAGCGAGCATCCACAAGAGAGTTCTAAAAAGTTCACATGAATAATGAGGATGTGAAAGATGTGTGTCTGTTGCTGGCAACAATAAAAGTCTGCTGTTAGAAAGGAATAGATATTTCTAGAGCAGACATTTCTTGAAAGAAAAGCAAACAAGCTCGTCGTCAGTATCTTTGTAATGATTTTTAGGACATTCGACATTATACAAATAGTACAAAATATCAAATGGGATTTCGTTATACGTCTGACTTTTTTTTCAAGTTTCTAAATTTGAATTAAATCAAGCACAGTGAACTTAAATGCACGATAATTTGAAGCATATTCTCGCCCTGCACGCACGTTTTTTTTACAATGAGGAAAAAATGGTTTACTGGATTTCGCATTACATACAGCATTAGGTTTCAGAACTAGCTTTTTACGCGGAGGCAACTGATTCCTTCAAATCTCGGCTTTCTTATACAAGATGCCTCGGAAAAGAGACAGTAAGTTCTCAGTATTTCAATTAATGGAACCGAGATAGGCATAAATTATCATAAACGAGTTTACCAATTACAACCTCCACCAATTTACCTTTTCTAATTTCAAATTAATGAACAACCTTATTATGGTGTCACGCCAAAAACTATTCTTTTTTAGTTTTACAGAGGAATTATGGCCTCTGGATGAATAGATTGCAAGCTATTTTCAAACCGCCTACGAAAAAGTACAAAAAAACACCGGCTGCTTCTGTCACTTCAGCCACTCTCCTTAAAGCTAGTAAACCACAAAGTTGATAATGTCCGGGTCTCTCAACAAAAAAAATGGTTAGAGTTAAACATCATGAGAATGAGACTAATCACGCTTAATTTTTCCTAATCATACAAAGAATGGCGTTGAAAACGGAATTGTCGATCGAATATTCCTACGAGTCACCTGTGAACGTGTCACGTATGTAAGCGCAGTAAGACTCGCAGCGTCCGTGAGCGATCAATGGTCTCCCGCTCGCTACTGATTCCCCACATCCGTACATCCTTACAGCAATAAAAGGACAAAGTGTCCGGCGTTAATCAATCGGCTTGGGATGCGCCACCACGTTCACTTCAATTCAGAATCGCTTGAAGTTTACAAACGCGCAACTGGCCTACACAACGACTTGTGTCAAGTCAGTGTTTTTATCCTCCCAGACAGGTCTGGTACCAATTTATCGACCCTGGAGTGATGAAAGGCTTGGTGAGCACCAGGGCGGATTCGAACCTCCGATCGATCGTGCAGACAGCGGAACCTCTTACCGACTGCGCTACCCCCGTCTCCTGCACCAATACATGACAAACTGAAAACGCGTCAAGTGATTGCTGAAAGAAGTTAGCTGATAAAGCAACTGTTTAAATATGTGCGTGTAGTGACCATTTCACACGGTCTCGGCCAATCATTCGCATGAGTGTAAGGAGTTGCTTCGTCATACAATTTAATCAGTCTTATGCTCCTGATTCATCTATTACTGGAAGTTTCAAACGAAATTTAACGAATTACTGGAAGTTTTAAACGAAATTTCGAATTTTCACATAGACGTGAACAACGTCTCCAGTCCTACATACTAGTGGGAAAAGTGCGACAGCAAAAACCTTCACGGATGCTACATTTGATCTCTTTATACCCAAACCTCATACTTCAATCAAAACGACCAAATACGCTAGTTTCCCCGGCTCCGTTACCGACGCTAACATCAGTTTGAAATGCATCAGACGCTTATTGTGCATACTACGGGTGATTTATTGCAGCACTATTAGCAAAAATCGATTTTATGGGCCAATAAACCAGCTGGATTTGAGATGGTAAGGCTTGTAATTGAACTGGCGCGTATACGCATTTGCAGCAAATAAATTGAAATCAGCGGCATTTTACTGATTTCCTATTTTAAAGGAAGCAGACCACGAATCCGACGTAGTGAAGGAAACCACGGGAAAATCTAGAGTTGGGCTTGTAGATTGCGGGATCAGGGATGGTTCCGCGCTCATTTCTCCCTGATCGTCGTAAGAAACGACGTGGAGGACGACGTTTTTTTAAGACGATTTCAGTTGCAACGCGCTAACCTTGTGGACGCGACGCATCCAAGTGCAATCGGTCGAAGATCAGTGATATCTTTTTCTTTTCACCAGCCCTCAAACGAAACTAATGAATAGGCTGCTGAGGTGGGGTGTACGCACAGGCGAGTTCTTACGTACCTCGTAGGGAATAAAGCAGTTTCCATGCTGTTTTCTACGACGATTTGGAACGGGTGAGCGGAGCCACACCGCATCCCACAATTCACGAACCTGGCTTGCCTTGCAAGCCTTGCGAGCCTATCTCTAGCTTTTACCATGGATTCCCTCACTACGTCAGATTCGTGGTATGCTGCCTTTAATGAAGTATTCATTCAATACGCTTGAATTCTACTAATATGCCAACAAACTTGCATAACTAAAAAAATGAATGGAGCCTGTTTAAGTGAAAATGACACTCGCGGGTCTCGTTAAGATCATGTGCGTTGCAAAAATACCAACGCTAATCTTTGAACTATAAAACTAGCCATTCTCGCCGTTATTGCATCGTTAAACACTCTTCGTTCAACTTTGCACGAAGCACGACCGCTTAGAAAAGCGAGATTTACAGATTACAATTGTTCTGAAAGAAGCCGATAGAGATCCTGTATAACTATGAAATTTCGTGCGGAAATAAAAGGCTAATAGAGGCAGAAGATATGAAATGAAAAACCAAAGAATTTTCGATTTCTCTCGTACCCATATGCGTCTTAATGGCGTTTTAATGCGATTAATAGCAGTCCCATAAAAGGCGCATATATGTCGAGGGTCGATTCGAAGACTTTTCGTTCCTTACAGCTGCATCCTAGCAGTGACTTCGTAAAAAAAAACAGTGTAGACAGCTCGGAATGCTAAATCGAAGCGTCCACTGCGAAATGTGAAGAAAAAAAAGATTCCATCAAAAATCACACTTTTTGGAAACAGCAGCAAAAAGCAAAGAACCTTAGAGTTAAGTATGTTTTACTAGAAAACTTCAAATCTGTCTTGTAAATCGATAATACGCGTGAAAGTGAGGTAAATTAAGTATTCTATCACTAGTGCAGTAAGGTATTAGAGAAGTCTAGACCACCTGATGCTGAGAAGAATTTACTTTCATGGAAAATTTTGTGAACCTGCACCTGTTCTCGAATAAAAAAATAAATAAAAAAATATCATTAATATGAGGAATAACTGCACAATTCTTAATTCTTCGTTTTTTTTTTGTTCTTCAAGTAAAAACACTCAGGACAACATAAATCTCAGGAGAAATGCGTCTTAATGTTTGAAGTGTTTCCCCAAGGTGCTTTTTCTGTTTCAATTCAAGAAGTTACACATATGTAAAATACAAATTAGTGAGCAAATAGTTCTAAGAAAATAAATAAGAAATACCGCTGATAGAGAAAAATAAATGTGAAGTAGTACTGAACGGCGAAGAAATTTCTTCAATCTAAGAAGGGTTCGTCATTTGAAGTGTATCTTAGTCGGAACTGCTTTGAAAGATATGGAAAAATAATAGGACGTGATTCCAAAAGTAAAAAAAATGGGTGAAAGATCGAGAAATGAAGAAGAAGAAATGCGTTCAGAAACTGAAAAGAAAAAAATTGAAAAGAAAAAAAAAAGAAATGAAAAGAAATTTGCATTGAGAATCATGATGAAACAATTGTAGAAATCAAAAACTGACACCAATATTTTATTTCAAAGGTATAGCTAAACATACATCTTGCCAAAATACATTCGATTGCAAATCTGCAAATCTGCAGAGAGCAATTCGGGCCACGCATGTGCATGCCAAGTGTGGGAACTGTGATCGACCACGGCCAGCAAGGGCGTGCCAGCGTATCGATGCTGTTAATCGCGTGGAAATAGTTAATTTCTGTTACTTTTATATGACGTATCAAGCGAATAGTTTTTATTCGAATGCCAGTTTTTTTTCTGACATCGAAAAAAAAATCCCTCATAGAATTGTTGAATTCGAGGAATAACTGCACAAACTTCATTCATCGTTTCCTTTTTATCGTTTTTTTAAAATCAAATAAGAATGTTTAGCACAATACCAATCTCAGCAAAAATGACAGATGTGTATGGACAATTTTTTCGTATATAAAGTTGTCCATGAAAAATGTTTTATGACAATTTCAATGTCTCACTTATAAGAATAATTTCTATTCCGTTCTAGAGAAAACCTCGTAGATCGTCTACTGATCTAACCTTGCTGAGTGCTTTTCGTTTCAATTGCACGAAAATTAAGAAAATATAATATTCGACAAATTTTATTGACTTGCAAATCTTCTCATCTAAAAAACTGTCTTTGGTCTCATTTCCATCCGATTAAATCAACGTTTTACATTTGAAATAACTACACTGTCGGCGTTTTCCCTGAGAAAATTCTCAGAACGGAAAAATACCACAGAAACAGCGACAGCACGGTCATTTCAAATCATTAAGAAGTTATGTTAACCAGCAAGAAGAAACGAAGGTTTAAATTTACATTCTGTGCTGATCCTTTTCTTTGCAGTTTTTTAAATCCCCAGACATCAGGAAAACATGATACATGAAGTCGGAGAACACATGCTGAAGATCTCAATTTAAAGAATTTTTTTTTGTGAAAGGACTCTAGCCACAAAGAAGTCTGCGGCTGTTATTTATAGGTTCCGTGTTACATAAATTTCGGTAAATTGTTCTCTTCTCCTGGAGAGAGTCCAACGCATCTAATCTACATGCGTTTGAAAAAATAATGAACGATTTTTCATGTTGTTATTACGTTATGAGTTTGTGCCGAAATACGCTGAAATTACGGATGTAATCGATCGTTTATTTTTTTTAAATAGAGTGCTTTGATGTCCCAATGCCAGTAGTGGTCATACATGTGTCTTTCTTTCTTTCTTTCTTTTCGTAAGAAAGATAAGCATGAGTTTTTTTAAGTAGAGAAGATTGTGAAATGGGAAATTTGAAGGGATTTAAAAGTGGATGCGATAATAATAATAATAATGATAGATAAAACTGCGATGTAAAAAAATGTGAAGTTCAGAGAAGAGTTCACAAAATAAAATTTATTGGTAATAATTAAAAATTCAAAGATAATTAATTGTGCCACTCATCAACATTTTTAGGAGTAAACAGATTTTTCATGTAAAAATGTAAAGATTTACGCTATGGATTGAGCCTTTTCTTCAGTTAAGGTGAGGTGGATAAGAATTCCACTAGATACCCAAACATACACTCCTATGGAAAATTTGAACGGTCCCCGGCAACAAATAAAGTAAAAATAAGGTGTTATTTTAAGAGAAGACTATCGTAGATTATCCGTACTGATGAGTCTGACGGATCAATGTGAAACTCATCCGCTCGGCTCTCCTATCATAAAACCGAATAGCAGCAGGGGGTCTGATTTTAAGATGTGGTGATAAATTGAAGGAGAACTTTTGCATCAAATCCAACATCATAATAGAAATTAGAGCAATAATTGAAATAGCACGAATTCTAAAGAATAGGAATAAAGAATAAAATCTGAAGAATAAAACAATAGAATCCATATTTTGCCCAAAGACAGTCAAATGTGTAAACAACGACATCAGTTTGTTTAAAAATGGAGCGTTTCTCAATTAGTTTTAAACTGACAAGAAGCTGCCGAAACTTTCCAAATCCATTGCAAAGCCATGCTGATCTTTATTAGGTGAAGAGGATGAATCTAGTTGTTTAACCACCAGAAATCGGTTTATTCTGACAATTCTCATCAATTAAAGCTAAAAATGTTAATTTGCTTTTGCTGACACTTCGTCGAAATTCAACTGATGATGCGTTTAGTTGTGCGATACGTAGTTCTTTGAAGAAGATAAAAGTACATATTTGAACCCCAATTTCTTAACATCTGAACGTGATAATATAATGTTGACGTATAGATCTGACTCAAAATCAAACACCTTTTTTCCTGCAAGAACTGAAAAATACTTATATTCTTTTTCATAATGTGAAGGATTTACTGCTCATAATTTCCTGAAAAAATATCGAACTACTATCAACGTAAGAAATTCTTCTGCCAGATGTTGCTAAATATTCTTGGAACAAACGGTATACGGCGATATGAAATCGGAAATTCCTAGAAAAATGACTAAAGCGAATGGGCAGCTAAACATCTGTTGACGCAGTGGTTAATTCTCAGAAACTGAGCGGATATGAACAGATTCATAGGATAAACGTATTTAAAATCCATGACCTGCAAATCCTGCACGAACTTCCCCATTAAATGAGTGGAACGAAAAAAAACTCAGCAAAACATTGTAGTGAGGAAGAAAAAACAGCTGAAGAGCTGCTCAAGACCCAGCACAAACAATAGACGGAAAGCGACGTGCGGCATTCATGAGTGAATCCCATCTATGGCAAGACGAGACAAAAAGTGCTTGAAAGCAATCCGTTTTCCAGGTTTGTGGAGTTCATGGAAAAGAAGTGCTTTTCCAGGAAAATAGCCACCACCTCTGAAAAAAGACACGTACAAAAGAAGTCTTTTTTTCTATTTCAAAAGTTTTTCTAAGTCAGAATGAATGGCTTGACATCTCATTCATTCACTCAAATTCGAAGTCGTATTTGCTGCATAGAAATGTAATGTTCACAGAGAAGAGAACACGTCAATGTATTCCTATGATTTGTTTCTCAAGTATCCGGGAAATCTTATACAACATTTGCAGCTTTAAATAAGACATCACTACTATCCTAAGGTTAGATTGCATGGGAAATTGACAGTAGAATGAAGACTAGCATATCAAGAACTTAGCGGGAAAAAAAATCTCTTTGACATCTGCAGAGGTGATACTTTGACTTGAGTGACGAGGTATTCGAGAAAAGGTACATGGTAAAAACGACTAAACGGCTATAAATGTGCGATAAATCAAATGTTCAAGAATGTTCAAGAATGTTGACCGTCACAAACATCTGCAAATTATTTTCAGAAGAGATCCCTATGCGAAATGACGAATTTGTTCACATAAATCTAGTTAATTGTTGAGAAAAAAGGTTGCACTGCACGGGAACAGCATTTTATTTTGTGAAGAACAACTGTTCAAAATCGTCACGTTCAAAAAAGTACAAAACGTGAAAGAATTATTAGGAAAAGGAGGAAGCGCTATTAGGAGCTCGCTATCTCGTTTGTGCCTTCAATTTCCTTCAAATTTAGCCAATTATGATTTTGAAATTATCACTTGTTAGAGACAAATTTTGAGGTGAAGTCAATGAATGGTGTTCGAACAGCTGCAGAACGCGACGAATTACAGGAAAAACGACTTAGTTTTGATTCAAAACGTTTCATCAGCTTTGTTATTACTCCCTTCTTCGTCTTATGAGTCTTTTCAGACGTGAAAAGTTAGGGTTGCAGGCATTGTCGCTTCTACATTCACAGATCCTCTTGCATGGATTCCAGTACTTTGCGTCACATGGTAAAAACGTTCGGCTAATATTTGTTGAATGTCGATAGACTATACGAATATGTGAAAGATTCTATTTTCGAAGTACATAGTTGCACTTTTCTGCATTTGTTCGAACGATAGGAATCATTCGATCCTTCGAAGAAAGAGAGTCAGACGGCGTAAAAACTCCGAGCTAAAGTAGTTAAAGAAGTCACACAACAACGCAAGAAGGATTACATATGTCAGGTTGAATAATAGGTAATGGCGCTTTTTATAACGCTAATCTAGCGCCCAGAGAAAAAGAACTTTAGCATTACTTAACATGTTATTTGAAAGAGCATTTCTTTCTCTACGAAATATTATTTTTGTTTTTTTTTCAATGCTGATTTCATTTTTAGACAAGTACATGAATGGTGTTCAAACAACTTTCATTTTCTTTTTGCGCTTAATCAAGGTGCCAAAGTCACAGAAGCTGCTCGTGAAATTTGTTATTTGTGACTAAATGCCAAAAAGAATAGGTGCGGAATTGGTTTAAAGGCACTTTGGAGAGGGTGGTTTCGACCTGAAAGATGCGGCTCGGTCCGGGTGACCAATAGAGTTTGACGAAGAGTGGTTGAATTCGTACTTTTGTACGAAAATCCGTGTCAAACGACAAGAGAATTGACCGAGCAGAGTCGGACGGCGATCAATCGACGATAGTTGGAATCCGTGGGAAAAGTCCCGAAAGTTTGACATTTGGGTTCTGCACGTTTTGAGCGGAAAGCAATGTTTGACAATCGCCATCGAATTGCTTGTCATCTTCACACACACACGGCCATAAGCAGCGATTCATTCTTCGGATTTTTACCGATGATGAAAATCAGTACCTGTACGTCAATATGAAGTAAATTTTATTAAATTTGATTGTCGATTAAATGGTGTTGAAAATGCCCATTTTTGTCGACTTAACTTTTGATGTTATTGATCTAAAACTTAACAAAAATTAAATCAGCACAGAAAAACAAAGACATTAACTTTTAGGGGAAACGATGGTCTCTCAAATAGTGGACCACGTGAAGCTAAACTGTTTTTTTTTTCTGTGCGCAAGTTTAGATTCAATAAAACCGCCACTACTTGACGATAAACCTAAAAGCTCAAGATCTTTTCAATTGCATGGAGTGCATTTTAAGAGCAGATGAATATACAAACCGGTTATACTGACTTACTTCTAGAAGAAGGGTAGAGGTCACAAACATTATTCATAGAAGGATTATGCCCATATACAGTAGTATAAACCGAACAAAACTGCTCCTATCCCAAGCCGCACACAAATCATTTGGGGCGAAACGAAACGGATAATGATAGGGGGCCGGAGAAGAACCGACGTGTGCAGCAGTACAGATGATGTCACAACGCTTTAGACGACCACGCTCTATTGAATGCTCAGGAAAAGTGCGGTGTAAAAAGGTTTGAAATGGGTGAAGCGCAAGAGAGCGACGAATATTGCAGACCTGTAGTTGCAAACGGCTTTATACGACGAAGATGTGGGCGAGAAAAGGAAAAAGAAAGTGACAGTGAAAAAATTATGGAAAACATGGAAAGAATGTTTAGAAAAGAACAATAAAAACGTGAACGCACATCGCTATGGAAGTGTTTTTTCAACGATTTTCGTTGACGACAAGAGAAGATTCGGCGACAACATTCATCTCATCTCTTCAGATTCCATGCATCGTTTTTTTTCCGGCCAACACAGTATTTCAGAAGGATAAACACTGATATGCCGAATCAACGTCGATGTTCGCATGATTGATGGAAGAATCATGGGGCTCCAGTCACACTGCATCTTTTAGTAAATCAATTATTTAACCATCATTTCATCCTTCGCATTCCAACAAGTAATGCATCTTGTAAAAATAAAATAAAAAAAATCTGAAATGGTACGAAAATAGAATCGAATTCATGCATTTTTCTTCTTTTGAATGTTATTGATGTAATGAATGTGGTTATTGAGAGAGAAACTTTAAAGATCGACCAACGTCTGGATCTTTTTTACAGCTACAAAAGGGTAGTTCCTCAGGATTCCCCAGAATTAGCTTGCCTTCTCCACAGCAGCAGTCGCCGAATTGAAGTGAATGCACATCGCTAAGGAAATGTTTGCGTAACTGGGGGACGATTTTTGTGGAAATCGTGTAGCTTTTTTCAGCCTTCATAGGAGCTAGGCGGTAATCCGACCACTTCTCCAGAGGAGATACTGTTCTTCGTGCACCTGGCCTTGGACTCCTGGAAATATTTCTCCCTCTCCTATTTTATGATTGGTGTTCGGGGGGTCGTCACTTTTTAGTCTAGTGATAGTGAAGCATCTCAAAAGCAGACCGAAACCTTTTGTAGAATTTGAGGAAATAAAATGAAACTATTCCGATCACGATGTTTACTCTGTTTTAAAGCAGAAGGCTGGCGCGCTCCAATCGAACTCCCCGGAACGCTCGAAGCCGCATCTTCCGGGCCGTTTTTTACGGTAATTAGGAAGAAATGGACGTAATCACCCTCCTCCCCATAATCTACGACCCCATATAGGCATAACCCATCTGAAACCCGCACCACCCCAGATTCGTGGGATGTCTTTAAAGCAATCAAGTAGTATACTTTATCATGCTCCGACGTCTCGGCCACATCCACTTTTTTTCGGAACTGAAAAACAGCCCGTGATTTATATCTTTGTTCTAGACCGCAAAAAAAAAAACATAAACATATCATCACCATCCAACTAGTTAGAAAATTAAACACAAGGAATAAGTAAATCTTTCAAGCACCCATACTGCAAGGTTCTCCACGAATGAACGCCCCATTTCGTAGACAATGGTGATATTCACTTACCCTCTATGACCTTCATTTGTGGACAATTCCACAATAACAGGATGAATGGGGAAGGGAGAAGAGTTCGTTTACGCTTTATCTTGAGTATTTTTGAGGTAGCTCGTTCAGATAACCTTATCAGCTTTCTTTTGCTTTGTTCAAGAAAACAAGTAAGAGTAAGAGCGAAGAAGATTTTCGACGGTACTGAACACACGAAATAAGTCGTGAGCCATATTTAGGCTCCTGAAGAAGAAGGGTGAAGGAGGGGTGGGGAGAAGGGGAGCGGGAGGGTGGGCGTTTATGCCAGAACTTCAAGCCATAGAGCACTAAACTAACAACGTGGCTGCCTAAAAACAGAGTAGAATGAATCGAACATTATGTCCACGATTAAAGAAAGAAGGTGAAGATTTTATGTACTTCTGCAAAAATCGTCTTGTTTTTGACAAAGGTCACCTCGTCTAGACAAAAGACGCGAACAAATGGCGTATCACAAACTCATCAAGGCCTTTCAGAACAGAATTGGAGTTATTTCATATTTCGGAGTTACTCTTTATTTTTATTTGAACTTTCACCCATTTTTTCATTTATTCAAATATTTATTCAACCTTATTTTTTATTCAACTTAATTTAATTTTAATTTTAATTTTCAAAATCCACTATTCGAAATAAGGAAATCCAGTGGAAAACTATCGACTGCCGACACCCAGTTTTTATAGCGTTTCACTCGTTCGATTCTCAATTTCGTTCTATTGTCAGAAGACGTCTGCAGAAGAAAATTTCGCTATGTGCTTGTGCCGCTCCTAAATATGATAAACCGCAAAAAGCCCTTTGAAATTTCTTTATGTGTCGAAGTAACCAACCAAAGGACCGGAAAGAAACCTATCCATCACTTCATTCGCCCTTTCAGACGTCTATTTATCGTCTATCTACGTGGAATGAGATCTTTCTTTCTGTTTTTTTTTGCTCGTTCCAACAAAAATATATTGTTTAGCAGGAAATTTGTGGCGACGTGATATATGTGTACAGCTAATAAAGGTAAAGTGAAGGAAAAAAACCGAAAGATGAACATCACAAAAGCGATATGTCCAACTAACATTGAGCAAAGTCAATAATGAAGGGCAAATAGGCCTCATTTTTCTTAACACCCGCAGGGAGCAGCTGTTTCTGAACAGAAATTTACGGAGGCAAAAAAGTGTAGTAAAGGATACTATCTGAAAATATCGAATGGTAAGAAAGATATGTAGAATAGCAAAGAAGGGAAGCAAAAGGTATCATAATGATATATGAATGGAAAAGAAAGAAATAGATCTTTCATTGGACTGAAAGTTTCAAATGAGAAGTGTCACAAGCAGAAATATCGATAGATTTGACGGGAAAATGATAGACAAATTAAAGTAAAAAGAAGAAATTGAAATATATACATGCAGCATATGATGTTAAGATATTTGAAGAAAGGAAAAAAGCGAGAAACAGTCATTATTGGCATCACTCCACGAATCTGAGGTGGTACGGATTTCAGGTAGAGTATTCGTATACGGGATGGAAGACTATGGAGAGGGGGGTGATTCCGTCCTCTTCTTCCTAATTGCCGTAAAAAACGGCCCGGAGGATACGGCTTCAGGCGTTTTGGCGCACTATTTTCTACAAGGGGTTCGATTGGAGCGCGCCAGCCTTGTGCGGCGCCGCATCTTCCGGATCGTTTTTTACGGCAATTAGGAAGAAAAGGACGGAATCACACCCCCCTCTCCATAGTCTCCCATTCCGTATACGAATACTCCACCTGAAATCCGCACCACCACAGATTCGTGGGTGGGGTGATGCCTTTAAGCGATGAGCTGTTCGCAATAAAAAAGGATGTAATCAGAAATCAGCACCACCACTTTTCAATTCCGTAAAAAAATAAGAAAACGGGAACAAAATCTCCATTAGATCTTCGAAAATAAAAATTTCTGGCGTAATCTTTCGCTAGCGAAGAAGTCCTTGAAATTTGGAATTCGCGCAAGATGAATGTTATGATCGTCCTTTCTATGTCAAAACCTCTCGCAAGCAATATCCAACATTACTTCATCTTTACTTTCTTTCAATTTTCTTTTTTCGCATATTTTTGCTTCCATAATCTCCTGTAAAATGACCTGAGGCTTTTCATATGTAAGCTGCACCCTTCTCAGCAGAGCCCGACAAGCTCATCGGAGCTTCATTCATCGTCGCTTCTGCTCTTTCATTTTTCCGTAGAATGGTGCAAAAATTGGATTTTTAGACGCAGAAAACTCATTTTCCACTAGTCTCGGCATTTGCTTTGCTCCTAGAGCTGCTCCAGACCTTTTTTTTGTAAACATTGAGTTTTTCACTCATTTCTTCGTGCAAATGTGCATGATTAGCGTTTCTTTTTGTAGTCGTAGGTGCAGTGAAAGTCCCAGATGCGTCTCAAACAACGCTAATCATGCACAATTACAAAGAAATGAGAGCAGAAAATCAATTTCTACATGCGAAGTCTTTGATGAGATGTTCTGGGGTCAAGACAAGCTATTGAACTAGCAAGAAAAGGCCTTTTTTCAAATCACGATTATAGATGGAGCAAATTGCGTGAGCAATTACATCGAAAATGAGACTGAAAGATTATTTTAGAGGCGCTCAAGGGGAAGAAAAAAACGGCAAAACTAGGAAAATTCGAGAAGGACTTTGCTGAGGCCATTTGATCCCATTCATAAACAATTATGTGAGGAGAAAGAATGAAAAAACAAGAAGAGAAGAGCTCCATGGGATTTGTCCCGTCCTGTGAAAAAGACGCCAACGCACACCTTCATCGAGGGCGCAACGCATCACATCACCGATACACCACGTTTTACGTCGAATGCACTTTCTGCACATATCCCAGCGAACGCGGCGGTACGTAGCCTCCGTCTGACACGTCGATTCTCGAGAGATTAATCGTATCTAGTGGAATGAGGAACTCACACTGGGAGAAACGAAAAACAGTTGCGCTTCTCTTTGAAACGAAATCGGTGTCTTGCACAAAAAGGTGAAAAGAAGTAAGCTTAGGCGGCTATAGATATTAATCCATAAAACCTTTCTTTCTCTTTTCCTTCTCTTTTAGTCAGAAAAAAAAACTTGAAGAAAGGATGTTGGCATCGACAATAATAAAGGTAGGGTTATGTATCCCAACTGGAAACAAAAAAAAATAACGTCATTTTAAAAAAGGACCAATTCTCGCAGGAAATTAAGCCTTAGTACACTTATTTTTATTTCATTGTTTATCTTGTTGGTTATGAAAACTTTGCATGAACAGCTATTTTTCTACTATATTTTCTCCGGTAAATACTGATTACGGATAAAACTTGGTTAATATGGTATTCAATTTTTTTCTGAGTTGCCTTTGATTAGCGACAATTGATCTTTTGGAAGAAACGTGCTAGGAATTAGTGGTACCATGGCAACAAAGCTATGCTACTCCAGAATACATTACACCGAAGAAAAAAAAGCAAACGTTTAACGGCAATCCAAAAAATCCACTGTGACAATCGACGCAGTCATTTTTCCTCTATTGAAATGCATCCTCGAAAAGAAATCGCATTCTCAATATGGCTAAACGTTATGTAAATGGGTGTCTGCTGATGACGTTAAAGGCAACGTCTCGCAGAGCTGGTGATGTTATGGTATCCTTGGGAAAATATAGAGTTCGGGTGTGAATTGAGCGTGTACCACTAAATCACCCCTAATCGTTCAAAAAAAAAACGACGTGGAAACCGCCCAAGTTCCTTCAAGATACGTCAGAATGTGTCACCTTTCTCCAGGTTCCGGTTCCCTCAGCAACCTATTCATTGCTTTTACATGATTAGGCTGCTGAGATAACCTCATTGATTCTGGATCGCTCCCTCCTCGTGGATGTGGTGCTTGTGCAAAGGTGGCGCGTTCCAACTTAACTCGCAAGGACAAACGCCGTTTTCCACGTCGTTTTTATATTTTTTTTTATGTTATATGTTGTATATGTTATTTTTATGTTATTATTTATTTTTTTTATTTTTTTATGTTTTTATTCAGGACGATTACAAGGAACTGAGTGGAGCTACGTTCAAATTCGTAATCGCCGAACTCTATGTTTTCCACCAGGATTTCGTACTAAGTCTATTTCATGATACGATGTATGATTCATTTCATGATTTAAATTATTTGAGATACAAAGAATCGGAAGAAGGTCTACAGCAGATTGTTCGCAGTAGCTGTGAATAATACTCGGATGAAAAGAAAATTGTGCATAGGACGGAATTAATTGTGAGAGGACCAGAAAAGTGCAAGATAACGAAGAATTCCCCGAAGCGAAATACACAAAAGTTCATGACTTTAAGATCAGGTTAGTGGAGTTTCACGCTTTATTGCAATCGCACGAACGTTCTTCGCATTTCAGGATGTCGACCTTGAGAAGTGCGATCACTAATCGGAAGTAACTAATAAGAAAGTTTTGTTAGACGTCAAGAACATTCTACTCTGGAGTCAAACTAACCTTTCATGCAGAAGCGCTCTGAAAAATTCTACTTCATATGAAACTCGACGTATACGTATTTCAAAACTCGGAAGAAAAACCCTTGAACGTGGTTTAATCGAGTAATTCCGTGGAAATGAACGGAAAAATTTATAGTTAAGTCAAAGAAACTTATGACGACCATAATCTCAAAAATCCTATTTCGAAGAAAAATGATGAGTGCAATCACATTGAGTGGAGTATATTATTCTAGCTAGACAAGTTGCTCGGAGAAAAATAGTAGTACAGGGTACATATGTACTTCTATATGACAGCTGTTCCTGTTGACATATAACCAAGAAATGCGAAAAAGCCAAATAATGTTGTAAAATGAGAGGAGAAGATAGAGGACATAGGAGTGAACTGAATCAATAGAAAAATACTAAATTGTAACCGGAGAAATTTTGGTAGAGGTAGTGGTAGTTGAAAACGAGAACAAGACCTGAATCATCGTAGAGTCTTCTCCAAAATGAAAGCCAATGTTGTTGAGTCTGGAGCAAAGTGATAGAAATATATCTTATATCAAATATTTAGTGCTCTGAAACGCCTTGCCTCTACGCAAGATTACGTGCTAAGAAAACTCTCTTACGTTAACAGACAGAAAGATTTAGCCAGCCACTTATTGTAAAGTACCAGCAAGGTAATGATATTTTGAGTTACTTACACCACTTCTTAATGAGTATTGACATTAAAGTCACGATGTGTGCGTCATAAGCTTTACCATTTAAGGGGATTCAAGGCACTGCATACCAGCTGTGAACAAATTCTAAGACCTTTCTCAGTAACTATAGTCGGGTCAATACGACATGAAACACGAGTGTAGTTGATGTGCATTTGCGTACGCGCTCGAAACGGCGCTGTGGAGGCAGCAGTTGGAACCGAGGTGGGCCCGTCGCCAACTGCAGCGATGGGTGGTGCCAGCAAGGATTTCACCACGCTCCTAGCCACTACGTTCCACCGAAGCGCCTCGAAAGAGGCCGCGTACGCAATTGCGTACGTGTTTCATGTCGTTTTGACCCTACTATAGCTGGATGTTTCACCTTTATTTGGAGGGGTACTGGCGATTTTACCTCGTTTGCTGGTGCCTTTACTTGACAACTTTCTGTCATAAAAAGCAGCTCCTTAAAGATTTCTTGAATTTCCATCTTTCTCCTCTGGTTGTTTCCAGAAAACCTTTGTTTTCCCAATTACATAGTAGATTTTCGTTAAAGGCATCGCCCCAAGAATCTGTGGTTGTACGAATTTCCGGATTTCATAAAAAGCAGTACGAGTGAAGTCTTCATGCAGATTTCTGAGAAAATCTTAGATGGATGCAAGAAACAGAAATAATACTCAATAATCGTACCCTACTTCTCCATGGTCATTCTAGCTTAGCATCCTAGCATCCCAGCAACTGTAACTTTACAAAAATCCGGAGCCAAATCATTGATTGGAACCGTTGTTGTTTTTCAAAGAAAACTGATTTTACAACTGTTCAGTTAAGGCGAAAGGAGTAAACGCGCAAATTTGGTTACACATTACAGTCAAATGTGATCGAGTTTTGACATTGTTGAGTTCTTAGAGCCTCAAAACTTGAGACTTTTGTGAAAAGAACAGTGAACAACACTTTGAAAACACTCTGACATGCCGAAAATAAAGAACAAAGTCGTTCGAGTTAAAACAAGCAGTGTTGAGCACAGCTCGAAGAATATTCATCTCGAATTCGTGGCATACACAATAAAAGTTGATAGGTGAGAGTGGAGAGTAAAAAACGCAAATGGAAAGGAAATAAAAGAAAAATGACTTCTGCTGATAACAAAACATGAACACTGAAAGAAAACTGCTATCACAGCTGGTCAGTTCAAGCGAAAGGAGAAAACGTGGTCCCCTTCACCAGCACAAAACATAAATAGTGGGCCCGTGCCGCGATCACAACAAACTCAAGCGATGAAGTAGCGTTTTGAATGTGCGACTTTTCGTACCATTAAAATCTATTTATTTAGTTCTATTTATTTGTTCATTCATGCTTGTATACGAAAGTGAGTGCAAAATTGTCGACTACGAGAATTGAAGCGGCAAAAATCGCTTCCTCCTTCCTTGTTAAGTTCTTAATCTCTTCAGCCCCTGCAAAGTGGAAGATGTGAAATTGGATTTCAAATCCGGACGTGAAAACAGTGAAAGTAGTGAAAAAGAAGTGGAATTATGGAAGTGGAATCCGATGTTAGCGATAATACATTCGCGACAACGTGAGTGAATGTAGGGGAATTTTTATTAGTTCGAAATCTTTAGGGAAAAGCTGTGGATTCCCATAATAAAAATTTGAAAATCCGAAGCGAAGACCTTGCAATGACGAAAGCAAAACAATACGGCAGGCGAAGACGTTGACGGTCTCATGGATGACTAATCCGCTGATTTTCCACCATCAATCATTATTCAATCTACAATTCGAACAAGAATTAAGGTTTGGGAAAAAATAAGAGTGGAAAAATCAGGAACAAGTGAGATCAGGATTCGTTCCGATTTAAGCATCTACGACTTACATCTAACAATGGTTATCAGCATCAGGGTATTTTAAGAATGCGGCACTTCTGCGATTGAACTCAGCCCAGCATAACAACAGCACTTTCTGTTTGATTACCGTTATCAACGGTTGTTTGCTGGAGTAACGGAATTCGCTACGTAGGATGAGTTTGATTGCTGCACCTGTCGTACTCGTTTGTTGACTGAGAAATGATCCAAAGATCAGATCACCTCAAATCAGCAGACGGTGATTCTCCACACTCCCCCACTGACATTGACTGACAGATGATAACAATTGAGATTTCAACGCTGCCAAAAACAATAAACCTCGTACGGGCCCGCAGCCAAGTGTACAGATCGTGACTACATAGAAACGTGATAATAAGACATTTATCACCTGCGCAGACGGAGAGGGTCTCACAAAAAACTTGAACTTGGTCCCGGAAGCTCAACAAAGGGCCTACAAAAAGTTCTGGACAACAACGCGAAAACGATCCATGCCATCGATCGTGAGCAGAACTCCCATAGGTCTTGAGCTCGAATCCAATCAAATTTCTCCAGTTGCGCTCTTATGGAAAAATGAGTCTTGGTTGGATATTTTGTTAAGGATGGGAATAGAAATTTCTCGTCCTCGTGAAAATGCGTCGCGTGGCGGAAATACATCTCCACTCCTTCTATCATTGGGAATGTCCCCGTAATAAACAGCAAGGCTTCGCCGCGAGATGCTGTTGCACCGAGAATGCGTCAGCAAAATGAAAAAATTATTGCTCATTTTGCTGGCGCAAGTTTTGTGAGGCGGGGGCACTCAACATTGCTTTAATCGAACTGTAGTTTTGGGGCGCAAAAACCTTGATAGAGCACAAAAACTGTTCTTAAGTGACAAATGGCTTTACTATTTGAGTAGGCTATAGTTCATCAATCGACAGGTCATCACTGGAAGTGAATAGGTGAGTGAGTCGGAGCCATAAAACGTGAGCATTAGTCTCCCGGAATCACCTTGACACGTAGGCTAAAGTTATTAAGCGAAAAAAGAAATATAGAGCTGAAACTACCAATGCTTTAGCTCTACAAAACTCAACAAACAGCATACCGGAGGTGGGCAGTTAACTCATATCATGTAGAACATTGAAAAAAGCCACAAATAATCTGAGAGGTTTCTTCTCCGCAATCTGCGCTTCACCGTCAGGAATGATCTTTGTGCTCTACGAACGTTTTTTTTTGCGCTGAAAAGTACAGTTCCATTAGAGTAGTGTTGAATGCCCCTGCAACTACATTTTACCTGTGCATTTTTCCTCATGAAGGAAGATACATTGGATACGTGCCCTTCCCGTTTCCCTATCGCCTTTGAACGTCGATCACAAATCGATGCGTCTAGGGAGAGTAGGATGCGAGAATGCTAAATATTTGCGCTTTGTCTAGTAAACTAACAATACGACATCTCGTAAAATGTGAGATCCTGCTTCGATCTTGGTGTCCAGCTTAAGGCCAGAGCTCACGACTATAAACGTTTTTTAATTGAGTCACATAGTTCTATTCTTATAATCGAATGCCTTCGAAATCTTTTTCGTTTTCGCCAACGTTGCTTATTTCCACCAATCAGTTGGGATTCAATGTCCCAGGAACAGAGGCTGCCTGTGCCCGACAGCACTGGCTTCATGGAATTGAAATATCAGAACCAAAAGCCGTTAAATTCTTATAAGATACATAAAAAGGACAGAATTTTCCAAAATTTTTTGTGCTGATACTCAGTGCATTTTTGGTCACTTTTACTCGCTTAAAGGCATCACTCCACGAATCTGAGGTGGTGCGGGTTTCAGGTAGGTTATGCTCATACGGAGTAGTAGATTATCGACAGAAGGGTGATTCCGTCTATTTCTTTCTGATTTTCGTCAAAAACGGCTTGGAAGATACAACTTCGAGCATTCCGTCGCGCTATTTTCCACAACGAGTTCGATCGGAGCGCGCCAGCTTTGTACACGCGCCGCATTTGCCGCGCCATTTTTTAGGGCAATTAGGAAGAAATGGACGGAATCACCACAATCTACGATCCCGTATAGGAACTCTCCACTTGAAATCCGCACCCCCAGATCGGGGTGATGCTTTAACACATTGGAAATTTCGTGTGTTTGGAAGAAACACCGAACAACGAAGAAAACGAGTAGTACATGAAAGAAGCAAATTTGCTGAAATATTGTTGGGATATTATCATTGAAGTGTTTTCTTTTTTCTTTTTAAATCTACAAAATATTTTTAAATACTGATTAGAGCACATAATACGATTAAAAAAAGAGAAGAGTCAGATGCATATGTGGAATTACAGGACAACAATGAAAAAAATTAAAAAATCAACATTTTGCTCCGACAATGTGAAATGGGACGATGCAGGATAGATGTAAACTGTGTTGTCCTGTAATTGTGTAAACTTTTTGCAAAAGAGTCCATAAAGAATCCATAAAGATGAAGAATTAATTATATGTATGTACGTAGTTTCCAGCAGTTTAAAAGTGGATTTAATGACCAAAATTGATTTAGTAACCAAAAAAACTCGGATTCCGTGCACATTGCTAGGTCTGGGAGATCACTAATAACTTAATGATAAGAGGTCCAACAGAAATGTTGTAATTAGTTCTTCAGAAAAGTAGGTTTACCCTTGAAAACAATCATACAGCTGTTTTTTTTTCCCAATTCCTAATCTTGTTGGAATTTTAATGGGACAAGGATGGGAAAATGGCATTCTCCCCATCAGATATTTGGAAAAACGGCGAGGCCATGGAAATAGAATGGTATGGCATCTGATAGGAAAATTTCTCACCCACAACAAGCTGGAATTTAATTTGCATAGAATTGTCTGTTTGTCAGTTGTTTTTTTTGTCATAAAACTTCGTTCAGGATCATACACTTTTCGGTTCATCTGATTCTCTCAAAATTTAGATTGGAAAAATTTCAAAAAAAAGTCGAAAAATTTAAAATTTTCTCCGATCTAAATTCCAAAAAAAAAACCAGGCCTCAAAAAACAGCGACGTGATAATCCTGTAGCAGAAACCTTCCTCTATAGAAATCCACCCAAAGTATTCGCTTGGTCCTCATCACGAAGTTATTCGCGATCTCCTAGAGCATACAATTCGCAAAGAATCAGAGTTCTTTGTTGTTATTAAATTCCACCTGAACCGCTTTTAAACTGCTGAAAACTAGAAATAATTAAATTCTTTAACTTCTAGATTAGGTTTCAAGTTTCTCCTTTGCGAAAATTTGACTCAGCGGGGTATCACATTGCGCATTGTCAAAACGAAATGTTTATGCTTTCACGTTATTGTCCTACGTCTGGAACTTAATATAATACTTTGAAATACATGTAATTATTTATATTATTAATGGAACCAGTCTCAATGTCCGGCTAAAGCCGGACTTCAGACCATCTGTGGTGTTTGCTTCGCTCGCCTTCACTGATCAACGATAATTAATATTAGTGCCGTTTTTTGTGAAATTGGACTTGTGCATCTCCAACAATCTTCCTTCCTTTTTTATATTATAACTAAAAGCGAAAGATTTCATGGAGATTCTAGGATTTCATGGAGGTTCTACATTTGGAGAACATTCGAACTCAGCTTTAAACACTCCTTACCAATATACTATAGAAAAAATTTAAAACTATCACTCGAAATATTGGTTTTCCTCCTGTTTTCCCCAAGTTATCAAAAAATGATGTTTTGGCATAAAATGACGTGAAAGACATCATCCTACTGATAAAGATAACGTTCCACGTCAGATCACATAAGTATCTCGCTACTATTTAAGCATCCGTTTGCATGTGTGTTTCCACTTTCTGAGAACGGCATGCTAACAACTTGAGGCGAACGAAGAAGGAAATAGACACGCGGAGGAGTCATAAAGGTGTAATGCAAAGCGCCCAGTGGCCACGGCTATGAAACGGCTGCAACCATCTTTTGCGTCATGCACGCGAAGTTATTGCGCACCAACCTGACGCCGGGCCGCGGGACCCGCCTTAGTCCATTGTGTAGCTAACTGGCGCCGCCGCACCAATCCGAGGCCGGTGGATCCGTCACACCCCTCTTTTCGAATTTCGTGACTGGCACACACACGTGGCAGAATAAACCCGTTATTATATACCAGTCTGAACGTCTAAAGGGCCAAAGCCGGACTTCAGACTTTCTGTGGTGTTCGTTCCACTCGCCATCACTGAATAAAAAAAAGGATAGTCACTGGCGTATCAATCCACTTGGGATGCGCCAATGCGTTTTACTGGAATTCGTAATCGTTGAGGTTTTTTGGAACGCGTGTTGGCCTATACAATGACTTGCGGGGGCCAGCCGGTGATCAAGTCAGTGTTTTTATCCTCTCAGAGAAGTCTGGTACCAATTTATCGACCCCGGAGGGATGAAAGGCTTGGTGAGCACCGCCATCACTGATTAATGAAAATAAATCAATAATAGTGACATTTTCTGTAAAATTAGAATTGTGGTTTTCCAGCAACGTTTTCTTCTTTTCCTTAAAGCTAATTTAAGCAAAAGATTCATAGCTTTCTTTGTAAACGCGTCAGTTCTTCATATGGAGAACATACAAACTTCACCTTTAAGCATTCTTTCGATACCAATGCAATATAGACAAGACTTGGAATCATTACTCAAAGTATTGGTTTCCCTCTTGTTTCCCCCAACGGTTATCACGGAATGATGTTTCACATAAAAAGAAGTGAATGACATCATCGTACTAATAAAGATAGCGTTTCACGTCAGATCATATAAACAGCTTGCTACTATTTGAGCAGCCGCTTGCACACAAGTTTCCACTTTCTGAGGAACGAAGGAGTCGCAGAGGTGGAAAGCAACATGGAAAGTGGATACAACTATGAAACGTTTGCAACGTCCCATTTACCTTTTTCGACATGCACACGAAAATACTGCACGATACTTCTACACCATGACACAGGACTTCGAACCTGTGGGACCCGCCTTACCCATTTTATACCTTCACGACCCCAGCGCACCAATCCAACGCTGATGGACCCGTCGCACCCCTTTCTATAGATATGGCGATGCGCCTACGCGTTCGACTTCAACTCAGCCGTTCGTTTGAGGTTCATGAACTCCCCTGCATCCTTACAATGACCTGCAGAGGCTAGCTGATGTGCTAAGCCTGTGTTTCTATCCTTCCAGACAAGTCTACTGCCAACTTATCGACCTTCAATTTCTATGACAGATCTCAGGTCCGTACCAGTATTCTTTGACGCAGAGTATACATAATTTGGTATAGTCGAATCAAAAAGGCAAAAACCTCCCCCTTCGATCCTAACCGCTGCGCTCCATTGTAGCGCTTCGAGCGCAGGCGTTTACGCAACTGCACCGCGGTTCATGTCATTTTGACTATAATTTCACTTCATTTGTGAGAAAACCCATAGATGCAGGGAACTAGCGATGAGAGAAAACAAAATTTGTTGTAAAGTCGTTTCAAGTAAAGTGTATCGGAAGCTGATGAGAAAAAGAAGAAATCCGACTTATGCTTTGGGAATGAGGCAATTAAGTGACGAACGAAAAGCGCGCATCCCCTCCATGAAGAAGACAAAATCTGCGATCTCTTGTACAATGTAAATAAAAATATCTGCAGAAACCCTAATGTCATCTGCAATTAGGAAACTAAAACAATATCACAAATATAAGGGAGTACATTTATGTTGGCTAATCCGGTACAAACCAGTTTTCATAGTTTCTCTACGTGAGCCGGTTGTTATGCTATACTGCCTGCTGTTTTCTACCACCGTAGCAGCATCGGAAGTGCGCGGTACGTGGTTGGGTAAACTAACCTACTCGCAGTTACCGCACAAATGTTTCCTTGTATGCGAGATTCAACTCAAAATGTCTTTTTAGGGAATACTTCTTGTTTTGATGGGAAAATATCCAGTGATGGTAGTGTCAGGACCGCTGTAAGTTCCGTGAGTTCGTTGGTGGCAGTATGCAATAACAACGAAACAAAATTTCTAGGAGAAAGAAGCAAAATTATGGTGTTCAGTTATGGTTTCAGAAACTCACAATCTACCATTGTTCGAGCAGCGTGATTGCCCGTCAGCTGGATGTCATCTGTACTCAACTGACGATTTTTACTGGTGAGGAAAATATGATAAGTAGTGCTACTGTCCCCATCTGCCTAAGTGATATGTTGAACGACTTACTTGACTTAATTGGAGGATTGATATTAGCGACTGTCCGGATCTTCCCGCTTGGGTGTGTTGTCCTTCACCACAGTCACTCCATTCGTCGCTATTCCGTATCTTGCGAAACCTTATGCCTCGCCTTCACTGACTATCCACGCCGAGTGTCCTCAGCTACCCTATCGAACCCCTCAGTTTAAAACTTCCTTTTTCAGCAAGGTAGCCTTTTTAGGCTTGGACCCGACAAATTACTAGAACACGTTGAACATGGCGATCTGCTGGTCTTCTCAGTATAGTATGACAAAGACCATCCGTTCAAGATGGATCGACGAAAGCACAAATGACTCGTAGAGATACGCTATAATGATTACGTATTATGCATCGCGAAGAAACAACGCGAAACGAGCAAGCTGGCTTTTTTCCTGGGCTATCTATGGTTTAGATCAGGTGTTCATCATCAGGAGAGTGATTGAAATCTGGCAGCGGTGTTCAAGGTCAATGCAAATAGTCTTTCTGGACTTTGAATCCGCTTTCGACTCTCTTCATCGACGCCGTCTTTTCAACGGACTTCACGCAAGTGAAGTA
The DNA here is from genome assembly GCF_031761385.1 of Necator americanus. NCBI lineage: Eukaryota > Metazoa > Nematoda > Chromadorea > Rhabditida > Ancylostomatidae > Necator > Necator americanus. The sequence goes on from NC_087375.1 coordinate 9,100,822, forward strand.
CCAGGAACGTTCGTTCGCCTACTTGATGACATAAATCAACGAACAACTGCTGCACTTCGGATACAGCCGTATGTACAACACCGTCTGGATTTGTAACTGGATTAAGACAACGGGAAGTGGTAGGACACTTCCTGTTCAACTTTGATACTTTGACTTTCATTGATAGCATCACGCGAAGAGCGATGTTCTGACGCATCCTACGCGTCGCGTCAGCCTTGTTGAATGCTTTGGGCGAACTGTGTATAACATTATTTAACCAGGTGGTGGTTTCGAATCCCATTTCTTAGAATTCTTATTGACCGTACTATCGTGACATTAACTCATTCTATTTTGACGATTTAGCTGTTGTGACACGCATCTGTGCAACACACTCTCATTCTTCCATCTAAACAGGACTCGCAGCTATGCAAAACAATATATTGGCCATTTCGTTATACTTATAATCGTAATTGCTAAACTGGTAAGCGAACAGTGAACTTTGTAACGAAATTTGTAGTCGTTCAGAAACATCACTCAGATCCATAGAAAAAGGAAACTTTTAAGCTAATACTCTTAATTATTAACTGTGGCCCTCCAGATCCTTTTGATAAGAATCCAAGATTTGAAGAACGAATACATGTAAGTTCACAATTTCTTGTGTGCAATCCCTAATATAGTCTCTGATTTGCTTGTCGGTGTTCTGCGACAGTTGTACTCCGCTCCAGTACGCTCTTAGCAAATGATGGACATAATAACAGACTAACTAACAGAAGAAAAGTGATTACGAAGGCTCGCATTTACTACATAGGAATACAAAGTTTTTGAACGGAAATTTACGATGGTTATGCTGCGCCACCATTTTAAGGTTGTTTCCAGTATTACATTAGACTTTATCCATTCACTGCCTGAATTCGCAGCTATAATGCAGAAAAGTTCTCTCAGATTCTGTAAAAAAGAAGAAGTCAGAACCAAAATCACGGCAATAAGGAACTTAGTAAAGTAATGAATTTTTTCGCGAGTAGCATTGCATGTTGTGTGGGTATTTATTCAAAATCATGTCCTTCATTTCACGTTCAAACCTAAACCGTTCAAACCGTTCAGACCTCGTGTTTAGGCAGTTTACGAGTATACACTTGCATAACAATGAGCCTCGTATACACGAGGCCGCGTACATATATGATTCATACTGCCACATGTTCGTGCTGGCCCTTCTTATGCTGAATGCAACCTAGCGTTTGACTCTAAGCGTTGTAGCTGAGCCATATAACCTGCACAGCTAAATCACGCAAAATTCCCGTATATTGCAAGAAGGTACTCCTGTTCAGCGCATCCAGTCAATGCCTGCAGTAGTGAAACTCCCTGGAGATACCATGCGATCTTTGGCAATAACTATCTGTTTTGTCACGCTGAACTGCAGATCATTATCGAATGAACTGCAACAAATCGCCTTCTCTAGGCTTCCGCGATATCTCTGTGTACCGTTTGCTGCGCCGCAGGAAGCACGCATCAGAGATCCGAAGATCCGAGAAAGGATACGGTGGTTCAATGATAATGTTTTTCAAATGAAGCAATCAAAACACAGAAAAACTGCCGGCCTGCTCCGGCTATTACAAAAGCAACATGACATACAAGCGCGCCGCCTCCTTATCATATGGTCGGCAAGGAGGGGACAGTATGGCAACAAACATTACAAATAATCAATTATCGTGTTCCGAGTGCGGAACATGCACTATCTGATGCGGCGATGCTGATGAAAGATAGGAGGCTGCACGTTAGCTGTGAGTAACTACCACAACAACCTGAAACTTGGCTCAATATCGTTTAACGCGCCTTTGTATGACCGTGGGATTACAGCAGATGCAATTTCTAGATTGTAAGTACCCACCCCCCTCATGTGATAAAGGCAATGAGTTCCTGTCTAGGATACCCAGTCAGTCAGATATCCCTTCCACGTTCAAAAAGGGTCATGGAAAGGGTCAACCTCCGACGCCTGAAGAGCGCAAACGGAAGACGAGAACTCTCAAACTTCAGCTCGATTACGTTCTCACGTAGAGCGAATTGTTCTATCAAAGCTATGCTAAAGACCGGCTTATCAAATATTGCATAGAAACAACGCGTGACGAGCAAGCCGGCTTTCGTCCTAGACGATCTACGTCTGACTAAGTGTTCATCGTTAGAAGACTGATCAAGATGTGGCCAGAAGTATTCAGAGCAATTTCAGTTAGCCCTTATGTTCCTCGAAGCTGTTTTCGACTCTCCTCACCGAGGCCGTCTTCTCAACGCGCAGAGAACCAAGAAAGTCTATTCGTCTAATTGATTACATAAATAAACGAACAACTGTTGCAGTTTGAACACTAGACCATCGTTCTACTCGAGACCCAGGTATTTCGAGATAATTCAAATGAGCAGCAGAGGTTGTTATACCTTCATAATTGTGTCTCCTCAGTTCATCAATTTTGTTATACGCTGCTTTTAAAAACGCATTGACTAGAACAATACTGCGCGATGTTGCATCGAAAAACCAAGGTCAATCTATCATACTTCGAATGTATGCCACATTTATGTATTTATTGAAAACACCTACAGGTGTGCCATAAAACAAACAATATGGAACACATCTCACTAGAATTCCGCCTAAGTTCTACGCAACAGGACCGGCCCTTCAAAGCTTAAGGGGTGGTGGGTTGGCAGGTTACTCTTCCGCTACAGAAGGTAAGAAATTCTCACGCGAGATCCTTTTCCCAGTTCCAGAATGCTGCAGTAGATAAAGGGTTACCAAGGTTAGCGTGACCAACTTAACCCCGAACAGAGCAATCCTTCAGGGACCCTGGGCGGACGACAGGGGGACCTCAAGCGCAGGGACTCACCACCTTTGCTATCCTCGAACGGTTATCCACCACTAGGAGAGAATGAGGACCAATTTTACAAATGATTTCGAAAAAGAGCATACTAAGCAGAATTGCAGCTAGGTAGTGCCATTATGAACAACAGAAAAACAGAAACTAAGACTGTGAGCTAGAAATACATATCAATTCAATGCTTAATGTGGTCGCTCGTTAGAGAATGAACATGCTCCACAACTCTGAAACAGTGAGATTTTAGACCATGCTCAGTTGGGATAGCCTGTTATTGAATATCTTCGAAATTGGACTAGAAACTTCAGCGGGAAGTGAATTAATCCAACGCCCAACTCTGCAGAAAAAGGAGTTGAACATAGTTGAGAAGAGTTTCCGTCTAGAGTTTGGAGTACTGCGAATTGAAGCTTCCTGTTCTCCCGCTTGTTAGTCGGAAAATCCGATACTTTCCTGCCTTTAGCTTAAATTCCATTTGTAAGATACGAAAACCCAAAACTAAATCGTTGACTACTCTTCTGTACTTCAAGCTCGTAAAATTCAGAGCGTTAAGTCGAATTTCATTGAAAGGAAGTTTATTGAATAGTTGTTGAATATTTGTGTGATGTGTATGTGGATATTATGAGTAGTTTCAGGGCAACCCGGATCGGAAAAGCATCATGATCATGATATATAAAAACGGGCTTATTCTGTCACGTGTGTGTGTGTGTGTGTGTGTGTGTGTGTGTGTGAGTGTGTGTGTGTGTGTGAGTGTGTGTGTGTGTGTGTGCGTGTATGTGTGTGTGGGTCCACCGTTCCATATTCACGGCCACTGCACGTGTTGCATTGCACCTCTATGAATCCTCCACGTATCTATTTCCTTGCACGTTTGCCTCAACTTGTTGCCATGCCTTCTTCAAAAAGTGGAAACATCCACACAAACGGCTGCCTAAATGGGGTCCACCGGTGCAGGATTGACGCGCTGACGCCAGATATCTATAGTATGGGGTGCGACGGGTCCCAGGGTGTCAGATTGATGCGCCGAGATCGTAAAGCCATAAAATGAGTTAAGGCGGGTCCCACGGGTTCGAATTCCTGCGTCATGGTGTAGAAGTATCGCGCAGTAACTTCGTGTGCATGTCGAAAAATGTAAATGGGACGTTGCAAACGTTTCATAGTTGTGTCCACTTTCCGCGTTGCTTTCCACCTCTGCAACTCTTCCGTTCCTCAGAAAGTGGAAACTCGCGTGCAAACGGCTGCTCAAATAGTAGCAAATTGTTTATATGATCTGACGTGAAACGCTATCTTTATCAGTACGATGATGTCATTCACTTCATTTTATGTGAAACATCATTCTGTGATAACCGTTGGGGGAAACAAGAGGAGAACCCATACTTCGAGTAGTACTTTCAAATTGTGTCTACACTGTGTTGGGAACGAAGGCGTGTTTGAAACTAAAGTTTGAATATTATCTAAGTGTACCCGTTTAGAAAGAAAACTATGAAACCTTCCGCCTTTATTTATAATAAAAAAGAGGAAAAGGGGAAGAAAAGGTTGTTAGAACAACACAAATCTAATTTCAGATATTTGCAGAGAGAAAGAGAATAAACAAACTTTCATTAATTTTCATTGATCAGTGAAGGGGAGCGAAGCGAACACCACAGAAAGTCTGAAGTTCGGGTTTAGCCGGACGTTCATACAGGTCTATAATAAACCAGCCTGAAAATTTGTTGTACTTTTTCTTTTTGATATCCTTCCTCAAGAATGGATTCTAGACTGGCATTGCGTATTCTAGATCTGGCAAAACGTATGCCTTGTAAAGAAATATTACTAAATCAACGGCCTTAGGGTGCATGTTCCTAAATGTTGTAAAAATAGATGACAGCTCTTTTTTGGTGACTAAGTCAAAATGAGCGGAGAAGTCGAACGACTTATCGATTATAACCCCAAGATCTCGAATTTGCTCTCGTTGTTGAAATAGTTGTTGAATATTTGTGTGATGTGTATGTGGACATTATGAGTGGTGTAAAAGCACTGAATGAACTTTCGATTTGCAGTTAGACCTCACTCAGTTCTCGATTCAACCGAAACTGAATGCAAACGAAACAAACTATGTGATCGAACAGATTTCCAGAGGAACATCGGAGCCAACATCTGCATCACTGGAAAACCTTGCCGTTAATGCAGTATGTGTATGCCTTTAAATACGTCACGACCCACGTTCAGTTCCTCAATTCAATTCCAGTAGTGATATAGTCGAGTCAAAACAATGTAAAGCTAGGATGAGTTGCGTAAGCAGTTGCACTCCAAGTGGTGCGGTGGAGTCGAGAAGGGACTATCGCTAGCTTTTCGAACCAAATTAGTTCGAAACCAAATGGAGTTAGAAATGCTCCAATCTCGTTTTCATCTGCTGAATCCACCGCGACGCTTCGAGGACAACCGCTAACACAACTGTTAAAGGCTTAAGATCATTTGTTCCGACTTTGATTCATAAGAGCTAGAATGGAAAGCGTTTTTCAGTCAAATGGTCGAGTTAAGCAGGAAAAGCTTACAAAATTTTGCTGCTATTTAGTAGTTCGTTAATATGTTCAAGAAGTAGGGAGAAGCAGGGAGGGAGATTTAGCGTGGGTTCTCTAACTTATAGAATAAGTGCTACTTTGTCGTTTACTTTTGAACTGAATATGAAAGAATACCTGCTTCATTTGCTACGATCCCCTAACAGAAATATATATATATATATATATATATATATATATATATAATCCCCACTACGGTTTCTGTTCTCTTAGTCGGTGCGTTGAAGGCAGCTTATCACTAAGCTGACAATGCTGCCTCTGTGGGCGAATATAGGGTTGGAGCGTAGGTTACGAGTATCCCCTTACCGGCCAGAAAAACGGCGTCGGAACCGCCTTCGTTCGTAAGAGTTTCAACGTTAGAACGTGCCAGCCTTGTACATGTTCTGAGTTCCTCAGCAGTGTGTTCATTGTCTTTACATTAATGGGCTGCTATGGAGACCTCACTGACCTCATTCTCGACCGCTCGCTCGTGGATGTGGCGCGTGTACAAAGATGACACGTTCTAACGCATCTCGAAAGAAAGAAGAAACAAACATGGTTTTCAGCACGATTAGGCGGCGTTGAATTGAATTGCGTCACGTTCATGCTCGCAATCTACCACCCAAGCTCTATATTTGCCAAACCCCAACATCGACAGTTTTGTAGGACACAACTGTTAACGTTTCATGCTCTCGATGGTTGGCATGCCTAAAGGCACCACCCCACCAATCTGGGTGGTAAGGATTTCCGGTGAAGTATTCGTATACGGGACCATACGTTATTCAGAGAAGGGTGATTCCGTTCATTACTTCCTAATTGCAGTAGAAAACGGCCCGGCAGATACGGCTTCGAGCGTTCCTGTGCACTATTTTCTAGAACGAGTTCGATTGGAGCGCCAGCCTCGTGCACGCGCCGTATCTTCCGGGCCGTTTTTTACGGCAATTAGGAAGAAATGGACGGAATCCCACCCCTCTCCATAATCTACTATCCCGTATATGAATACTCCACCTGAAATCCGTACCACCTCAGATTCGTGGGGTGATGCCTTTAAGCGCCACCATTGAGGCAAAACCACGAGTTGTAACAGAAAAGAAACGTAAAGAAATAACGAACGGGAAAAAATGTGGTGAGATAGAAATGTGACGCACGGGACCGTCACTCATCACTTCCAGGTGCTTACTTACTCCACCACCGATCGCATGACATACCGAGAAGCAAAAGATCAAGCAAAACTGACGGATATCAACTGCTCTTCTCCTCTGGGAGAAATTCTCAACTCGGTGAATTCCTTGAATACTGAAAATAAGAGTCAAACGTTAAAGTGCTGCGTACTTATGCGTAGACAGTTCTGCTTTAGCAAAAAAAATCTTTTCTAGGTCATCCGTCTCGGTCCCTGTGAAATTAACTGGGACTACGATGTGGTGGGCGTAATCCTTGCAGCTGCATATAAAACGCTCATGGAAGAACCAACTGTGCTTGAGGTTCGAGATTCATTAGAGAAAGTAGTTAAGTAGCTGTAAACTGCGCATCGTTTCAAGCTATCGGCCCCAATTACAATCTATGGAGACATACACGGTCAATACAGTGATGTCTGGCGATGGTTTCACGCAAATGGTTGGCCTCCAGACACTCGATGTCTTTTTCTCGGAGATTACGTCGACAGAGGACGACATAGCACAGAGGTACAGCCAAAACAACCTAGGCATGTGTGGTTCCTTGACGTGGTGCGCTCGAAGCTGCGCTGTGGAGCTAGAAGTTGCGCTCTAGGTGGGACAATCGTTAGCTCCACTTGACTCTGCCCTTTGGGTCGCACTAACCATAGTTTCGCGTCGATCGCAACAGCTAGGTACACAGCACCCGTTCGAGCACAGAACACAGCTGTAAAAGGCTTCTGGCCGTTTTGACATATATACCATCACATATCAGCTATACCTAGAACATAAATAAAAGACCTCGCACAGTAGTAATTGTTTACTGACAATATAATGTTGTTAAGAATTATATCAGTGTCATTTTAAAATCAATATTGTTTACCCGCAGGCACTTTTCCAGGTATTGATGTTCCTGCTACTTCTAAAAATAGTCCTGCCGAAATCCGTGTACCTCATTCGCGGAAACCATGAAGACCCACCCGTCAATAAAGTGTGTCGCTCTTCACGAATACTTATTCCTCAGACTTATGGCTTATATATTTGACAATAGCAGGACTTCAGGCCTATAATTTCCAAAGTGAAGTGAGAACGCGATTCTCTAGACGTTTATTCAAAAAGTTATACAGGAAAATAGGAAAAGTTTTCAGGTGGGTAACTTTGAAGGTAGTGTATCATTACGTACTGAAATCCCAGGGAACTTGTAGAGTTCGGGTTGCAGATTACGAAAGTTAGCGTGGGTTCGCCCAAATTCCCCTAATCGTCGTAGAAAAGCAAGGACCACCTCTGTCCATGCCACGAGCGAGCTGCCCCAGATCAATTGTGCATCCTCACCAGCCTATTCAAGTGAAACCAATGAATAGGCTGCTGAGAGGACCGAAGCTCGCCGTTCCCACGCCGTTATTTACGTCGATTAGGGTGATTAGGGCGGAGCTACGCTACGTCCCGTAATCTACAACTACGGGTTCCCTGAGGCTTTCGTAACAATTTAGGGATACACTAAATTCAACCTTTTAAAAATAGCTTTGTTTCACACTTCTTAACAGGTGCAAATGTAGTTGGGGGCACTCAATGCTGCTCTAGTTGAACTGTACTCCTGAGCGCTAAACGTCCATAGAAGACAAAAACCGTTCTTAAGTGGCAAATTGTTTTCCCAATTGGAAAAAAAATTGAGGAGGCGATAGTTCATCAATCGACAAATCACTACTAATGGTGAATAGCCGTATCACCTGGGACACAAACCTAAGCGCTAGTCTTCGAGCATCATTGAACGTATTCTAAGCTACTAAGATAAAGAAAGGAAGAAAGGTCTGGAAATACCAATGTTCTACTCTATCTTCTTTCTTAGTATTTCTCCATTCTACAGATCTATCTTAGTAGCTTGGACCTACATGTCATGATCTTCGAAGATTAATGTTTAGATTTTAGGGGCCCAGCTGACTTCTTTTTTCGCTTCCAGTGATGAAAAGTCGATTGATGAATTATCGCCTTCTCAACTGGGGAAGGCATTCGTCACCCAGGAACGGTTTTTCTGCTCTGTTGTAGTTATGCCTTGTGCTCTATGGACGTTCTGCGCTCGAAAGTGCAGTTCGACTAGAGCAGCTTTGAGTGTCCCCACTTTCAACTACCTTTGCACCTCCTAATATTATACTACCAAAATTGGAATTAACTTGCCAGATGTTTTCTGCTATGATCGGGTCAAAACGACATAAATTTCGGTGCTGTTGCGCTCGAGGTGGCGTGTTGGAGCTAGCTGCTGGGATCGAGGTAAGACCATTGCAATTACTGCGACGAATTGTGGTAGCAGTGGTCCCTCTTCAACCCTAATTGCTATGCTTCACCGCACCACTTATACAATGGCACCGTGCTTCATGTCGTTTTGACCCGACTATATACATGGAAGCACAGCTAACACTTATTTTCAGTGCTATGCCGATCGCTTGCGTAATTAATCAACAGATAATGTGTTTTCATGGTGGATTATCCCCACGTATTAATACTATCGCCGAGATCGCAGCTTTACGAAAACCAATAGTAACTAACAAACGGATCGATCTACATATCGACATTATGTGGTCTGATCCACATGTCGACGTCTGGGGTTTTGGAGTAAGCGATAGTCAAGTTTTTGTGTTTAGGACGCTAAAACTGCTTGCAGTTCGTTTGCAATTACCTAGCTGATTCTTTTGCAAAATTTAATGATTTGCTAGAAGTAATTTAGTAGTTTGCTAGAGGTTTTACATGTATTATTCAGCCGAACACTTTTCGTGATGCCGCTGGAGTCGGAGTTGGATATGTGTTTGGACCAATCCAGATAAGAAAGTTTGTAAAGAGAAACAAGGTTTGCATGTTCTCAACTCAAAACGGCATGAAGCACGGTGCAATTGCGTACGCGGCTTCTCTCGAGACGGTGCGCTGAGCTGTTAGGAGCGTGCTGGAACCCTTGCTGGCACCATACATTGCTTCAGTTTGCGATGGTCCTATCTCGGTCCCAATCGCTACCTCCACCGCGCCGTTTCGAGTGCGTAGCAAATGCACCGAGGTTCATGTCGTATTGATCTACTGTACTTGGACAAACTGAATAAATACTTCTGTACATCATAACAACAAGAGAATTCCTAAGATATTGCATTTATAGCTATCGCTTATCGTTCGTGGACATCAACCACCAATGAGTGGTTATGAGCGTATAGGGAAGCACTTGTTGACGATATTTTCTACAGCAGGATATCGAGTTAAGGACGACATTGGAAACATGAGTAGGTATAAACAATCAAATAGAAACAGAGCGAATGTAGATGATTTGCTATGGAATTCTTTGGTAGGTCGCCAATAACCTACCACCAAAACATTTCCACTTCACAAAAGCAATAGCGATAAACATTTGCATTACAATCGGTGGGCAAAACCCCTCCAGATCTTCCTAAAAACGTCACTTTTTGAATGATAGATTACCCAAATAAACTTGGAAATGATCCTTATCGAACAACTGACTTTCCAAACAATTTGATTGCGAGAACATATTCAAAGACTTGATATACATTGAGCGTTCTTAACTACAATTCTTGCCTGTGCTTTAGGCGCTTCATTGGTTATCGGCGAAGATGGCGAAATGAACATCGTACGTATACAAATTGGCGAACCGTTGAAATTGAAACGACAGCGGTACAAAATGGAAAAGGTTCTTCCTTGCTTTCCTTCAATTACTGTGCAACTTTACACTTGACACACATATGTAGGCATTAACAAGTGGATCAAGTATAATCTGTTTTCCTTACTTGAGGGAGACAGATATCGGGACTGCGGAAAGCCAAAACAGAAGCACTCTTCAACAGGCGATGAATACAGTTGAAGATACATCACCTGAAGTTCACAGACATCGTAGCTTTTTCCTTAAAGAAAAAACAATAAATAACCTTAACACTCTAGTCAAAATATCCGCCATATCATTCTCATGAATACAACACCATTAAAAGATCTCAAATCTGGCCAAATTCCACAACAAAAATTTAGGATTGGAAACGTCATCAAACCAAAGAGGTGATTATTCTAATTTTTCACTGTTTTTGATGATCCCATAGTTTACCGTTAATTCCACTTCTGGTCTTCATATCTCGTAAGATGCTGATTTTTGTGCGTGCTTGGGTACAACAAACTCTCGTTTTTCCTCAAAAAGTGTTTACATGGGAGGATTAGGGATTTAAGTTTGAGTTTTTACTCTAGACATCTTTAAACAGTTCAGGAGAGTACGATCTCTGACAGGCGACAGTGATCAGCGTCTAATCTTAGGGTCCAACCCCACCTTACAAATACTTCATGCAGAGATTAAGAAAGGAATAAGGCCCGCTTTTTATGAATACTTCGACACTTAGATAGCCCGTCTTCACTGGACGTGCGGGCCCCAGCATCTCTTCCACTCATTTCGTTCCCTCGGGATTGTCATCTAAGATGTTTTCATGTTTCTTGAGTGACGTTGACGAGGTCCTTGAGCCGTATCCACTTGAGCTCTCAGCTGTTCCATCCGTGTAGCGAACACGTCACTCCATCTCGTCGGTCTCCCTCGAGGGCGTTTAGCATCTCTTGGGATCCACTCTAGCGTTCTTTCAGTCCATCTATCGTCGATTCTTCTCATGATGTGACCGGCCCATCTATGCTTCGATAAATATTCCGCTGGGTCGCGAAGACGGGACATTCCTCTTAAGTCGGAGCTGCGAAGACTGGCTAGGTGTTGTGTGCGCCGGTTAAACTTCAGAAGGCATCTCTCAAGGGCTGTGTGGGTAGTAAGTAGCCTCCTGGAGGCGGCAGCGGTGTCTGCCCACATCACCGCTGCGTAACAGAGCGCTGGAAGAACTGTTGAGTCAAACAGAAGGGCACGATCTTGGTCACGAGTCAGTTGGTCCGTAGCTTCCCTGACGGGTGCGAATGCTGCCCATGCTGCTCTCATCCTTCTATTCAGTTCTTCCTCCAGGTTTTCCATGTTCATAGAACGTCCGATGTATACGTATGACGTAATTTTCACGATTTGGTAGCCTTCAAGTTGTACTCCTCCGTCTCACAGTTGGCGTTCTTCATAAACCGTGTCTTTCTTCTGTTTATTCGCAGCCCTATTCTCTTCCCTGCTTCGTTCGATCCGTCGAGCATCGTTTCTGCTTCATCGGTACTGCTCGAAAAGAGGTCGATGTCATCCGCAAAACGAAGGATCTAGGGAAATATTCTTTCAACACGTATCTCCCTTTCTTCCAAAGCAAGTGATTTCCATTGTAATGCAGCGTGAACAGCGATACAGTTTCTCCTTGTCGTACTCCTTTTTCCATTAAATATGGGGGGGGGGCTGTATCTTAGTGGTGCATCGATCGCAGCAGTTGGCTAATGTCCTCACACACGACGCGTCCACACCTTGATCGACCAACGCTGGCAGTATCGCATTCGTTTCTGCGTTGTCGAAAGATTTTTCATAGTCGACGAAGGTTAGAACAAAGGGCAGGCGGTATTCCCGGCAAAGCTCTATGAATCTCGAAACAGTCTGGATGTGGTCCAAGCAGCCAAACTCTTAACGGAATCCAGCTTGTTTTTGAGGGCGAACTTCATCCAGCCTCCTAGAAAAGTGCGTGAGGATGATCTTAATGAATACTTTGTATGACACACTCACCAAGCATATCGGACGGTAGTTCCAAACGTCTTCCCGGTATCTTTCCAATATATAAGAACCGTTCGCGATCTCTTTCACTGGTCTGGTATCCTTTCTTCCCAAGGTAAGACGTCATGTGCGCCGCTAAGATTACATGAAGTGAATGATCACCAGCCCGAAGAAAGTCTGCTGATATAAAATCAGGTACCAGTAACTCGTAGTTATGACGGGAGAATCCGATTTGTAGCTTCATCAGTGGGGATGATCGAGCTTGACACAGGAGTTGATGAACGGAAAAGGTTCGAGTGGAACCTCATCGTGATGATTTCCATCTCAAGACGAGAAGACGTACGAGTCCCGTCGAAATATTATAGCCGTGGAGATCCCTGCGGCACTTCTTTAGACTTGCTCTCCTTTGTGCTGCTTCTAGGATCTTCTTCTGCCTGAATTTCAAAAGATACTCCTGCAACGCTTTTCTGCAGCCAGTGTTTGCTACTAACCGCTCAGTGTGCGATGCATTCAGAACAAGCCTCAAATCCCTTCTTCTTTCCAACAATTCCTTGCTGGTCTTCGAAGTTCGATCCAAACTTGTCGTGCGCGGCTTCGAGGCACGTTCGGCACAGGCTCGTAATCCTTTGAGCAGCATCTCGTAGTCCACGTTTGGGTCCTCTTCGATGTGCCCGTCACCTTGGGACAAGGAGTTCTCGAGTATGAAATCATCGTCCACGCTTCCATCCTCCTTCGTTGCCGATAGCAAATGCTCCTTTATCATGTAGCTAAGTCGAATTTTTTGAACTAAGGAGATGGCAATCAGAACAACTAAAAAGGGATGGTACTACTGAGACGGCAAGTAGACACAACTTCCGGTTGATGAGTATGTAGGCGATCTCCGACCGAGCACAAAGCCAGCGAGACGATTCATTCCATCCGTCCCCTAAACCAAATCTTCCTATCCTGTACTCCTCCAGTCTTTCCTAGTTTTGCGTTGGAGTCCCTGACGACAAATTTGTAGGACTTCTCGTTGCGGACTACTTCCTCCAGCTCCTCGTAAAACGCGTCCAACTCGGATTCATCAGCTGCTGATGTTGGTGATTAGCAGCTGATGATGCTGATGGGTTTTTGACGCAGAGGACGGAGAAGATTGGTTAGATGAGGAGACAGAATCTCGTAAGAATCAACAAGATGGACGAAGGATGAATGCACAACAAAACCAACACCGCCTACATTTCGCGACGGAAGCTTGCCTCCACGAATGACGAATGTACCGCCAATCGTCATCTATCGTACGTCGCTCCTTCTGCACTTGGTCTCCTGCAGAGCAGTCACGTGGAATTCGACAGCTCTGGGAAGGGCATCCAGGTCACCGTCTGTGGATGCTGTTCTCGCGTTGCAGGTACACAGTCTCCATGGCGAGTCGTGCTTGGTCCAGAATCGAAGACATCCTGAGCAACCTGAGATTTGATCGCCTCCGACCGGTCGCCATACCGTTCGACGTCTGAGCAAGGCCCAGTGTGCAGGGTACTGAGGCAATGAATATGCTAGACTGGCAAAGAGACTTTTACCCAAACTAAGCAGCCCTGCCAAGGCGAGTTTAGCTTTCACCAAAGGTGAGTGCCCAACCTATATGGATCTGGGAGCCACCTTGCGACATTTTGCTAAGACGATGGTGAATTTCAGCAGTGGTTTACCCCAAGCTAGGCTTCCGATTCCGAGAAATCGTAATGTCGGATGTGTCAAACTCCTCAGCTTTTGAGACCCTGACGGAGGACGAACCTTAACGTCACAATGAGGCGGTAATCAGTTATTTAGGTAGCGAATAAGAGTAGTGATAATGAGCTAGTCACCGAATTCAAACATACGCAAAAGAAGAGAATGACAAATACTAGCTAAAACACCTCATTGGGGCGAAAGAAGTGGTTAAAGCATTCCGACAAAACAAAACCACAGCGGTTGAAACGACCTGAAGCCTCGTGGAATTACGCAAGCGGCTGCACCTGAAGTAGCACGGTGGAGCTAGCTGTTGTGATCGCAGATTCTTCATCACTTCTGCTGTCCGCAACAGGCGAGCCGGTTGAGACTTCCCAGTCACAAGAGAGCTTCACTGTATTCAGTTGGAACAATCACAACATCAAGAATGGCATGGAGGAGGCCATCTACGATTGATATCACTTCCTAATTCTGGTATGATATCACTTCGGTGAAACAACATGCAACATCTATGTAGCAAGAAAGTGTTCACCAAACAAAGAACAAAAACAGAAATATTCATAGCATAAGAAAAATATTACAGGGGTTTGAAGCTCCTCATGGGAACAAGTACCAAGCATCGCCGGAAACAACTAGTACAATACCAAAACATCGAGGAGTATTTCAACACTTAACATTTACAAGTGAATATTCAGTTGATCTGAAAAATGCAAATAGCACTGATCCTTCGGAAACAACTTCAGTAAGAAATGAGGACATCATCTTGTTTGTTTCGACGATACCTCCTTGGAGGTAATGGTCCCAATTTGGCCACTCTTTCGGCGTGTCGTGCAGCCAGTCGTCGCAGTGCAGGTGGCACGTGCTGGAACTTTTTCAGATAACAATTTTTTCATAGAGAACGAATAAAGAATTACATGTGCTTTGTGTGAAAAATGAAAACAAAAGTATTATCTCATTCAAAAAATAATATTGACGAAGTAGACCTGTTTACTCTCTTCGAGGAGAGCAATTAGTCGTGCTGCATGCATTCGATCACACCAACTAATGAATGTCATCGCTTCTCCAGTCCGCCTAAGAGACTCACAATGACACAATCTTGTTTTATCATGCTAACATTACTACAAATCTACAACACTATCACTACTAAAAATACACTATCATTACTAAAAATTTAAACTTACCCAGCCCTGCCAGTTCTACCGACTCTGTGGACGTACTCCTCGATATCGCCAGGAAAATCATAATTCAACACATGCCTAAGTGAAGAAAAACGAATACACGAAAAATAGATTTGTACATCGGCATAGTGCCACATGTGCAGCAAACAAAAAAGATCCAAAGATTTCTTGAGATGAACTCCTTTTCTGGCTTTTCCTATACCAAATCTCGTTTCATCCATCGCAAAGGATAGCTCACGTGATATCGGCTATGTGGATGCCTCGGCTCACCAAATCCGTGGCCACCAAAATTTGGCACTTGAATTAAACATTCTTCGAAGATAACGGACGTAGCTTGATTTTGGGAAAGTCACCTGTCCTAAGCGTAATTCCCGGAAGACATTTTCTCGGTCTAGTTGAGACCTTCCACCATGCATCCCCTGGGCAGGAATACCGCACTTGCACAATTCAGATGAGATAAAATCAACCCTAAGACCATAACATTTAAGTAGCGTTTATTGCGAGAGCAATATGGAGCTCATCACTGTAAACCTACATAGCTTTCGCTTTCACAAAAATGATCATTTTAAATCGAGGCCCATGCATATGTAGTAAGTAATGAACAATTTCACGTAATCGGTCGAACTTCTGGCTTCCCTCCCAAAATTCGAAATACTGTTTCACAGCTGAGCAGGCCTAGATAGTGGCTTTGTTCTGGATCACATAACCTGGTGAATCTAATCTATCCACTTCTTTTATTCTTTCTTTCGCTGTACTACCTTTTTTACTTTATGACTAAATCAAAACAATACAATTCTGTGATAACTGCTTATGAGAGGGAAACGGATAGAGGAATTTACGGAATTAGGAAAGAAATTGATCAGCACTCACAGTAAGATTCAAGCTTCCAACAACAACCATTATCGCATCCTTTGTATACTTCTTGGCTAGTTGCCTAACGTTTTCAGGCCAAGTTGCGCTGTAACACACCTAGTCTGAACATAGTCTGAAACGTCAACATGAACATGAAATCCACAGAAAAGACGACAACTCCGGAAAGGCAAGAAATTGCTGAGTGTGCAAAATCTACCTAGTAAGGGCAATAATACGATCTGGTCGTATTTCGCACAAAATTCGACGAATAGACGGCTCGAAGCCGAGATCAAGCATGCGGTCTGCCTCATCCAGTACCAAATAGGAGACAGTAGCTAGCGAAATAACACCTTCGTCGGCCAAGTCCGCGAGTCTGCCAGGAGTTGCGATCACTGGAAAGTGACCAAGGAGAATACTCTTGTGGAAAAAAGCACTAATCAGCTCACCTATTTCCACTCCGCTTCGGCACACTTTCATCTGGTCGAGACGCGCGACTCCACCATATAAACAAACACTACGAAAAAATGGGATGAGGAATACTCGAGTCAAAACCACCTGAAGCAGGGCAGTTGCGTAGTTCGCAACTACTGACTCCACCGCACCGCTTCAGTCGCAGCCGTTTACGCAACCACACTAGGCTCCAGGACGTTCTGACTCGACTATGTATAACGTATTGAAGCAGTTCCACTTAACCCACCTTTTATAACCATTGTATGAATATTTCTTAACCTCACGGTCAATTTGTTGAGCCAATTCTCGTGTCGGCGTAAGAACTAGAACGGAAGGGCATGGCTTCTTTTCTCCAGTTTCGTAGAGCCTATGAAAAAAGTAATGCATAAATAGAGAAGAAACGGTGGCTGAATAAGAGAATACTACAACGAATAAGAGACAGATGACAGGTGTATGGCGGAAAAATATGAGGAACAACAGGGATTCGAGGCCTTTTACAGCCTACACGAGTAGGCGTCATTACGAACGGCTAGAAACGACGTCACTCTCTATACGTCACTAAAAAGCGTTCATCTCCGTTCCACCTACAATTGCTTAGAGTAGAGGAAGAGAGGGTGTGGACAAAAAGAGTTTAAGTTAAATTGGGCGCGCTGTGATCACTCAGTTTGAATACATTCGTCCCCAACCATATGTTATTATCGCTTATTCGCACCCGACTACTTTACTGCCTTGCCTGGGGAAAAGTTAGAGAAAAGAACTTTAGCTCCTTGGCAAAGTACCAAGCTTCGGTAGTTCGGCGGTAGTTGCGTATCGGGACCACAGGGCTCTATTGGCTCAGTAGTAATTGCAACAAACGATGAACACTTTGTGGTCGATTTCGGATATCTGTGAAAAGAAGAAGAAAGCGTGCTAATGTATGGATCTGAATGAGTGTAATGTGTGACAGGCAAACTACGTAGTTCAACCTTAGCTACGTTCTTTTAAAAAGGAAAAACTCAGTAACTATTGATTCTTTTTATGAAACACTTTCCAATTCACAGACATGTTTACAATACCGGTCTAATTTCCATTCCCAGTCTCTCAGCAAATCCAAATGAGTGGTAGTTTTTTATTCGATAAGTACTAGACCAAAAACAAACAGAGAGATATGGATTGGAACCGTTACCAAGTATGTAAATTTGAAAATGTTATATAAGATTTTTATATCCGCTAAGTTCTCTTTATCAAATTACCCAGTCAAACCCAGCATACCACGAAATGTTGGGAATGACGATGTTGGGATCTCTTCAAGATGGAGTTAGAGGTGTAGATCATGAGTATGAGCGCCATCACGCACAATTCCTCTCAAATAACCTTAAAAACGACGTTAGAAACGGTGTTTGGTGTTCGAATTCCGTACGATGCAACTTATAAAGCGTCATCTCTGTACATGTTCTACGTCTGTGAGCGAACCGAAGAAAGTCAATTAGGTTTGCTCCGCAGCCATTTCAAGCAAAACGACTGAGTAAGCTGCCGAAGGATCCGGCGGATCAGTTGCCAAAACTAAAACTCTTGACCGATTTGGAATAAACTTACAAACCACCAATAGAATCAAGTTCAGACCTACCCATGCTGAGCTTCAATGTGCAGGAAGGCAGGCAAGAGAAACCCCAAAGTTTTTCCTGATCCAGTTTCAGAAACACCAATGCAGTCCTTCAACATGGTTTCAGGAAAATCAATTAGGGAGCTCCACAAATTTTAAAATACTTACGTTGCCTTTAAGAAGTGCTGGCCAGAGCTGTGCTTGTATCGGTGACGGAGCTGTGAAACTCTGCTTCTTTAGTTCTCTTAGAATGGATGCTAAAGCGGTCAATTGTGAAGATAGTTAATCTTTCACCACTTTTTTATTTTCTTGCGTATATACATATTACTCAGTCCGCGGATCCCCCTCACTAGAGGGATCACAGCCGGTTAGTCGCGAGGCTACGTGGCTCGTCCCCGGGTGGCCGATAGGGGGCAAATCGCGGACCAAAAGCGACCTTGTGCTTGTCCAGAGATGAGGGTGGATTCAGGGGATGGACTATCTGTTTCTGCTGAGCCAGGACTGACTCATGACATCCTCGTATCGCGCACGTCAGTACGGCCAAAAGCCTGCAATCAAATGACTGGGAGGTGCAAGGGAGGCGGTTTGGAGTCGCCTCCAGCAATAAGCTGCACATGTCCACTAGGGGAGAACGGAAGTTCTCCCAAAAACTCACGGGACTAGAGGCTTGCAACCTGACCATGGGTTTTAAAATTTTTTTGCATGTCACAGTAATAGAAAAGAGTCTTCTGCTTCCGGAGGAAAGCCTGGTGCGGTACCACCAGGAAGGACGGGGTTGCAGGAGTCATATAGGCTACCGAAACGAAAAAAGACTAGGATGACTATCTGTACTTATAACTCAGGTACGCTTGCATGGGAAGCGCCAGTCGAAGATCTGGTGGTGCAACCCAAGAAGATTAAGTACGACGTCATCGGACTGACCGAGACGAGACGACGTCACCCTCTCAACGCCGTATATGAAACTGGAGAAGAACTGTTCTTAGGAAAGTGTGACAGTAGAGGTGTTGGTGGAGTTGGCGTCCTCGTCAGCTCCACCAAAACTTCTACTGTATGGCAAAGAACATCGACTCTTTCGAACAACTTACGACCCGAATCGGACGTCTGCGGATGAGAAGACTTGGTACAACACCAGCTTTGACTATCTTCGTCGCTTACGCTCCAACATCAAACTACGAAGAAGAAGAAGTTGAAGCTTTCTATATGGACCTGGAGAAGATACCGAGAAGATCATGCCTTCTACAAGGTCATAATTGGCGATTTCAACGCCAAAGTTGGCCCAAGAACGCTTGAGGAATTTCACATCGGGACCCACGGTTTACAATGGAATGAACAGGAGGAGATGCTCTCCAAGTCCATCATGACAACTAAGACCATTCATGAGAACTCGCAATTCCGGAAGCCTTCTTCTCTACGCTGGACGTGGGAGTCACTCGGTGGAGGGCACCGTAATGAAACAGACCACATCATCGCCAATAAAAGGTTCTGCCTGACGGACATCGCTGTTGTGTCAAAGTTCTATACGGGATTGAACCATCGCCTCCTCCTTTCTCTTCTTTGCTTGTGAGGAAGATTTTCCCTCGCAAGGAAAGAAGAGAAAGCCAAGTTCAGAGAGAGAAATCCCAGAACTATTATTGACTGGAATCTCTTCGCTGCGCTAACCGGCTTTTAGGAACATTCCGCAATGGACAACAGGATTATGACCGGCTCGTTGAACACCTTCACGACTGCACGAAGAAGGCTGAGAGTTTCAAAACCACCAAGAGACGCCTGTCTCTTGAAACTCTTGAGCTAGCGTGGAGCAGCATGAGCCGCAGGGAACCAAGAACTCACGTCGGAGCTTGCAAAGCTTTGCAGAGAGGCGATAAAGGAAGACCTTAAAGAGAGAAGAGCAGAAGTGCTAACTGAAACTGCAGAGGCGGGAAAAAGCATCCGCTATGCCCGTCGAGATTCGCAAGACGAGGATGACAGGAACCCGAAGGGAACAACCATTGCATCGAGAAGGGAAATGGCGAAAATCATCTACGACTTCTACTCTGATCTCTTCGACAACCATGTCCACTTGCCTCCTCACCATCTGAGGGAAGACGGACATGTCATTCCACAGGTTCTCCTGTTCGAAATACGACATGCTATCATGTCGGTAAGAAATCGTACGACACCCGGTCCCGACAGAATAAGACCAGAGTAACTGAAGAACCTTCCGCCAGTACTCATCAACACCCTGGCGAGGCTCTTTACACGTTACCTGTCGGAATACAAAGCTCCTAAACAGTGGAAAACCAGCAAGACCGTGTTGTTGTATAAGAAGGGAGATCCACATGACATCGGCAACTATCGCCCAATCTGCTTACTGTCCGTCATCTACAAGCTCAGTGATCCTTCATAGGATTGAAAAAATCTTGGATGAAGGACAGCCATGCGAGCAAGCAGGGTTTCGAAAAGGATTCAGTACGATTAACCGTATTCACACTGTTTCGAAAATCATCGAGGTATCACGAGAGCACAAGATGCCGCTCTGTCTCACCTTCGACTCAGTTGAGACGGAAGCGGTCGTGGAAGCCTTGAACAACCAAGACGTCCGGCGTCCCTACTCAGTACATAAAGGTACTTCGAGAGTTGTACAGTAACTTCACGACCAAAATTTCGCCATTCTATAGTACAAGAATATCATCATTGACGTGAAAAGGGGGGTCCGACAGGATGATACAATCTCACCCAAAATATTCACAGCCACCCTCGAGAACGCAATGCGAAAGTTGGAATGGCACGATATGGAGTGGAGATTGATGGTCGGCAGCTACACCATTTGCGCTTTGCTGATGACATCGTATTGATAACACCTAGCATCAGCCAAGCGGAACGAATGCCGACCGAAATCGACGAAGCATGTAGATGCATCGGTCTCCACTTGAATCTACAAAAGACGATGTTCATGCGGAACGGATGGATCTCGGATGCCCCATTCACGCTCAACGGAACGAACATATCCGACTACACCAGCTACGTTTATCTGGGTCGGGAATTGAACATGACAACGACCTGATCCCGAGCTGCGTAGGAGGAGACGGACGAGCGGCTTGGGGATCGTATAAGAGCATCGAGGATGTAGTGAAGAAGACCAGGAACACCTGGCTCTGTGCTCACCTCTTCAACACCACCGTACTTCCTGCTTTCTCCTATGCTTCGGAAAGCTGAGCATTTCGAAAGCAGGAAGAAAACGCGGTGAGCGTCATTGAACGCGCAATTGAGAGATTGATGCTAAGAGTATCCCGTTTCACACAAGTGAGGGACGGGATTCGAAGTTCTCTCTTACGTCAGCGATCGAAGATTAGAGACGCCGCCGCATTTGCTAAGGAAAGTAAAATAAGGTGGTCCTGGCACGTGATGCGCTTTAACGAAAACCGTTGGACCAAAGCCGGCCATGAGCGACCGGGTTCCCCGCGATATTAAGCGCACTACAGGAAGACAGCCGACCCCATGGTCAGATTTCTTCACGAAGTCCTTTATTAGAAACTTGTGATGCTCTTCCTGTCCCACACGAAAGGAGGAACCTTTGGGCGACACTGGTACGCGATCGCGACAAATGGAAGAATTACTGGCGCCCTCTCTACCAGTTCGAAGATCAACGGAGTCAAAGTGATCGAGGTGATACATATCACTACAAGAGGATTTCGGTGATGGGAGGGTATCTGTAGACTCAATGTTGATTAAGCTGATTTTCAGATGACATGGCTTGCATTCGAACGAAACTGATAGGGGAAAACGACCAAGAAATCAGATCAACAGCACACTTCAACTCCAGTTCAATTTTATTGAAAAAGAAGACCCACGGTAGTCTTGGAATGCTTCATCAAAGGACAAGAAAGGAGGTGGTATATCAGCAGTCGACTCCTCATTGTGACGGTAGACCTAAGAGGTATTGGGCGGAAATGGAAAGTTACTAACGATGGAAAGTCTAACGTCCATCAATGGGGTACTGAAGTAATTGTATACCTTCATATTCTGCATACTGGCATATACAGCTTCAAGTTGTTGTGCTGTATAGTTTGGAGCGGTGGGAGGCTTCTTGTAGAGATCCCTCACTATTTCCTTGCAGTCTAAATTGAAAAAAAGACGTACTGAATTATAAATAGAGAAGAGGAAAATCACAAGCCTCGGAAACGTTCAATCTTCTTACGGTACTCTATGGCCCCTTCAACAGTGCGGCACATATCTTCTAAAACGTTTGACTGTTTCAAGTTTATTTCAGCATTTCAAAGTTCAACAACCAAACTGACCTGTGCTGATTGCATCGGCTGGAAGTGCGAAACACGACGGAGCATATGAAGGAACTGGTTGATGTGCCATGATAATGTGAAAGCTCGGACTACCTAGATGAAAACTTAATGTATGGAATTTCTTGAAAACAAATGTGACTTCAGTTCTGACTCTTCTCATGAACGAGCAGTGGCAGTTCATTTCTCACTAACATGTGTTTTAGGATTCTCAAGAGTTTCTCAGCTTGAAATTTTCGAAAATACGATGGAAGATAACAAGTGGGACTCCCTCGATGAAGGTGAAGACTTCCCGGTAGTATAGTGGAATAGATCACATCATGGTCAATCGAATAGTTTGCCTTATGGATGTTGCTTTTGTCCCTTTATTTCACAAAGGATCGATTTTTGGACTCCTTCGAGGAGTGTTCTTCTTCCTACGAAAAGAAGAAGACATGAAGCCTAACACCCTCATCAAGTGCCGAATCCCCGCTTCGTCATCCAGCTTCAGGAAAAATATGGTGATGGACAGGTTCGACTAAGAATGTAATCGACCCAAGGAACATCTTTATTTATGTACGAAGAAGAAATGTCCTGTGTATCGTGGAGGAAGTGGCAGTCATTGGCTGGGGCAGCGACCTCTCCCCTTCTTTTTCTAATGCTGCTTATTTTGATATTTTAATATTGTTCCTTTCTTTTTTCTGGAAATTAACGCAAACACAGGAAAACATCCACCATTGCGCATACCCCATGACGAAAGAAGTACTGCGGCATCCAGCCGCCCATAGTCGATCATGAGCACGGTGCGGTGCTGTAGTGAGCGTTTTGAGTCCGACAGCAGAGCTAGATGAGTGGGGTCCTGTCGCGCAGGTCTGTACGGTAGGTTCAATGGTAAACGATCCCCAATTTTTGGCCATCTTTCTGTCTTCCTTGTGTTTTGCATTACCCGTTTTCACACCTCCAGTTCTGAACTTATACAGCATTTCATAGACAGAAGTGCTGATGATTTCATTATAATTAGGTGAGACCACACTGGTTGCGGCAAGTCTGGAGGATTCGCGGTGTGGTGGTTCTTGGGCGGCAAGCGTTACCATACCCATGTCCATCTCTTGCTTCTTTATCTCCCTCTATTATGCGGGCATGACCGCTGATGAAGATAACGTGATGGAATGGTCAGCGCGAAGGAATAGGTGTGATATAGAGAAGTGTTGTCAAGGATAGGAAGAAACCAACTGATTGATCTCAAATCTGGTGAAACTGCGGTGAACTGCATTCCACATCTATCATTTTGGTCTATAATTCGTCTTGACATGCGCGCGGATCTGTTAGTGAAGTATTGGCTAAAGGGACAGGGAAGCCTGAAATATAGTAGTGTCAAAACGACATGAAGCACGTGCGCAATTGCGTTCGCCGCTTCTCTCGAGGCGCTTCGGTGGAGCGTAGCGGCTACGAGTTTGTTGAAACTCCTGCTGACACCACCCATCGCTGCAGTTTGCGACAGTCCCAACTCGGTCCCAACTGCTGCCTCCACGGCGCCGTTTCGAGCGCGTACGCAAATGCACCGTTCTTCATGTCGTTTTGACCCTACTATATTTAGCGCTAGTTGTACATCATAGTGTCTGCATCGGTGCCATATCGATTGCTACTAGTCGCTCATAGCGTTCGCTGCGAGCAAACTGAAATTATATATGTTATGAACTAAATATGGAAAACGAACATATGGATAATCAAGTGATACACTAGTGATCATAAAAATCTTGGAGCTGAATGTGCACTTGCTAGACGTAATAAGTGCACCAAAATATCTTTAATTCACTGTACTACGTCGTTTACATACAAGATGTTTGAAATCAGGATTACATAGTCTTAGGAAGGGATTGGCGCAAAGTAAGAACTGGTGCGACTTCCCCCATCATCCTTCTGGATCCGAACTAGCTAAAACATGTTTGACATGACTTGAACATGTTTTCTTCATGTTTCGACAATTCCGTCCGAGTTTACGCATGGCATGCCACCGGCATTTGTCGGGAATCTTTTAAAAATTCATTTCTATCTGTAAGTATTTCTTAACTCGGAATCAGCACCGTTTATATATATATATATATATATATACATATATATATATGCATGTGTGTATGCATGTATATACATATATATACATATATATATACATATATATATGCGTGTGTGTATGCATGTATATACATATATATACATATATGTACATATATATATGCATGTGTGTATGCATGTATATACATATATATACATATATGTATATATGTATATATATATATATATATGTATGTATATATATATATATGTATATAGTCGGGTCAAAACGACATAAGCACGGACCGTTGCGCAAGCGGCCACGCTCGTAAGCGGTGCGGTGGGGACAGCGGTTGGGGTCGTGTAAGGATCCACGCTACCCCACACATCTCTGCAGTTCGCCATGGTCCCACCTCGATTCCAACCGCTGTCCCCACCGCACCGCTTCGAGCGCGGCCGCTTGCGCAACGGTCCGTGCTTATGTCGTTTTGACCCAACTATATGCTTCGAGACTCGAATTGTCGGGTCAAAACGACATGAAGCTCAATGCAGTTTTTTCAGTTCTTAAAGCGGCTGCGCTCGAAGCGGCGCGGTGAAGATTATGGTCGAATTGGGACCATTGTGAACTGCTACAAGTGGTGTCAACCGGCGAGGGTCCTCTCGCGATCCTAGCCGCTGCGCTCCCCAGGAGTTTCATGTAGCCTTGACCCGACTGCATATAATGACTATTCGCATACCTCAAATCCATAAGGGTTATGCACTGATATGAGGGAAAAATGTAGTTGGGAGGGGGGCACTCACTGGTGCCCTTTTTTCCCGGCACTGTAACTTATTTTTCCTTTTAGTGACTTTAGTTTAGTTTTCTCATAGATCTTTTAAAACTAATGCTTAGGCCCTAGAGCCCCGATTGATTTGATTATTTTATTCGAAAAATAAGGGCGCCACTGAGTGCCTCCCCCCAACTACATTTTACCCCTGATATCAACGATGTCCTTGTTAGTAAAACCTCTATTATTCTGGAACTATTTCAGTCAGCAGATTTGACTTGGGAACACTCGCCATGCCTTTTCTTCACCAAGTTTTTGGCTTGCTCAATCCTTTCTCGTGGTTGTCTCGTAGAATGCCAAGAGATGAAATTGTTGAACGTGAAATTGAAGTTCAGGAAGATGACATGGTTCGTTCATTTTTGTATTTCTAATTTCTTTGCCCTCTTTTATAAAACTCATTTGAGACAAAACAATCCCGATTTTGTTTTAAGCCAGAATTTGAAACTGCACCGAAAGTTTGTGGTAAATTGGAAGCAGACTCTCAACAACTCTGCCAAAACAGTTCAAAACTGAATGATTTGGAATGTGGTATGGGTGGAGATACACTTTCGGAAAAAGTGACAGATGCTGTTATGAGTGCTCCTTGTAACGGCGAAAATGATAATTTTCTTGCTCTGGAAGAGTGCTGTCCGGTAATGTTTCTCATAGTTACTTTTCTTTCACAATCCACCCGTCCCCTTCTCCTTGGCTGTAGCTTTAACTATCATGATTCTAGAGTGTAGGTCTAGAAACGAATGTGAAAGTTCCTTCACTACATCGCAACTTGGTGGAGGAGCACGACAGTGCCAGCTATCCAGCTGGAGCAGAGGTCGACCAGCCGTGTTCATCCATCCCACTTCGTCATGGAGCCACAGTTCAGGAATCATCGAGGTTCGTAACTTTTTTGGATTTGAAGCGTTAGTAAAAAGAAACCATGTGGAAAATGGCAAGTTAGCTCAATTTTTAGAGTTTAGAGTTCATTAAATATCACAGGGATTTTAGTGCTACAGAGCGAAATCAGAAAGGAACTTCCAGTAGTGACACTCTGCATGTATCGCAGCTGAAGGTACGAGACCAAACCTTTTCTCACTTCTAGAGTATTGTAGTGCAATTTTAGTGTTGTCTACTTTTTTCAAAGCAAAGAATCTGAGGTTGTCTGGTATCCAGCACCTTTACTGAAGCTGTTGTTTTTTCTATAAATGGAGTTTTCACGGAACCATGGCAGGAGAATGTCATGCAAACGAAAGCCCTTTTTTTATATTTGAGGTCGCCATGAAAGAACCATTAATTTTAATCTTATAGTATAATGGATGGAGGTATTTGCATACTTCTTAGATTTCTATGGTTTTTTTTTTCGGATTTTCGGCGAAAAAAAAGCCATCTAAAATCAATCAAGACAACTAAAGAGGGGAAAATCCGAATGGAGGGTTTTTTCCTTTTGAATTTTAAGTTAATTGAATAAGAAACGGTTTTGAATGGAGTTAGATGGAACGCTTCTTCTATGACAGCTTGTTCACTTTTTTATTACCTCCCTTAAAACCTCGTTGTCTTTACTTTTCCCAGATGAAGGAATTAATATAGCTGGTGGGGCATTGTGATTTTGCGTTTAGTTGTAGCGGGAGTGATATTCGTCTAAAAACCCATTACTCAAGCTTTATTCTTTCCTTTTACCTTGATCCGATTTTCCAAAAATATCAGAATTTTTGAAACCTTCAAAATCCGTCAACTTTTGTAGGTGGGCGAACCACTTCTAAAATCGAGAAGCTTGGTGTCAACATGACCCAATTCTTTTTTTTTGTACTTCTTTTCTATGTTCTCGATATTATATGGCCATATTTATCAAGTTCATTATGAATACATCCACATACATCATGCCCCAAATTACAAATCCGTTAGAAAACTTTCTCTCTCTATAAGATTTCAGTAAAATGTTTTACACGTTTCATCTGACCAATTCATATAAATCGATAAATCTCAACTAAAGTTCGAAAAGTGGATTCCATAACAAGCGGTTAATGGATTTTCGCCTCCATTTTGCCGTGACGGTCCACATAATTGAACCATTGTAGAAATTTGAGCAGTAATGGAAATTGAAACTTAAGCCGTTCTCAATGTTACGGAAAGGAACTGTCGTATTTTGCAAGAACGCATTGCTTGTTAGTTCCGTTTCTTGTGTAGTGCAAACTGCTGCGTTAAAGGTAGCATATCACGAAACTGACGATATTAAGTTCTCGAAGGGGAAATATGGAGTTTGTGGCGTAGATTATGAGTACTAGCGTTCAATTCCCCCTAATCGTACTGAAAAACTGGTAAACGACTTTTGTTCCTAAGAGTTAGCTGTGTGCGGCAGCCACGAGCGAGCGATCGAGAATCAGTGAGGCTTCCTCATCAGCCTATTCGAGTAAAACCAGTGGATAGGCTGCTGAGGGAGCTGAAACGTGTATTAGGGTGACATGGGCTAGCGTATCCGGAGGAACAAACACCGTTTTTCAGGACGATTAGAAAGACATGAACGGATCACGATCATACTCGTAGTCTACACTCCAAACTATATTTGCCCACAGATATCCCAACATAGTCCGTTTGGAAAGGCGACGCTGCCTTTAAAATTTCTTTGCGTTATTTTGCAGAGAAAAAAAAACTATCTGAAATTGCTAAATTACACGCGCAATTCACATCTTACAGCAGTGAATTTATTATGAGACAGCAAGAATCTGCTTCTGCTAGTGCGTCATTTTCTTAGGTATTGGCAACCGACACTGCTTCCGTCGACACTGTTTTGGATAAGAAAACGCTGGAAACAAAAGTGTAAGTGAGATTTGTTTCATTCCAACATCAAAACTTTTTAGTCTGTTTTTGAAATAGTTTGGAATAGATGTGCAACAGTGTACTCAGAGTGGGAAGCATTTTCATTT
The DNA here is from genome assembly GCF_031761385.1 of Necator americanus. Classification (NCBI taxonomy): domain Eukaryota; kingdom Metazoa; phylum Nematoda; class Chromadorea; order Rhabditida; family Ancylostomatidae; genus Necator; species Necator americanus. The sequence continues at coordinate 9,128,759 of NC_087375.1, forward strand.
TAACTCAGCTTTAGTTTCCGTATTATTTGTTTGCTCACGGATAACGGAAAAACAGGAAGTCGCAACATTGTGGTAAAATTTTGGTTTCTTTCAGAATTTCATTTCGTCTTTACACTTGTTTCTTCCAATTCATATTGCCTAATGTAGGAACTTTTAAATTGTAAATGTTTCGAGTTCTTTTCATTTGAGTTCTGATTCAGTTCGGAAGAGCTCGCAACATTTATAGTTTACTATTTTAAGTAGTAGAATGCTCAGAATGGGTAATGGAAGTCTATTTTGTATTTTCAGCAATCCACTAATGAAACCACCGACGAATATTGCAACAGTTATCGGCGATATTCAGAAATTTCAAAGCGGAAAAGGTATTGTTTTAATTTCGATATTTGCAGGAATCTAAGCCATTTTTTGTGCCATTTTGCCTTTTTTTGTGCTTTTTCTCAAAACGAAGCCGAATACAATGTTCAGGATTTATGATACTATCGTAAAAGTGCAATCTTCCAGAATGGAGGGGAAGGTGACATGCCATAGTTTGTGGTCCTTTTTTGTTGCAGATTACCGCTAAGTAGAGGAAAAAACTATATATTCAGCCACAGATTAAGTCGAGTCAAAATGACATGAAGCACAGTGCAGGGGCGTAAGTGGATGCGTTCGAAGCTGTACGGTGAAGCGTAGCGGTCAGGATCGACTGAGGGGAGGGACGCTTGCTAGCGCCATATCTCGCTGCAGTTCGCAATGTTCCCAGGTCGATCCTTGCTGCTACATTCACCACATTGCTTCGAGCCGAGCCGCTTACGCAAGTGCACCTTGCTTCATGTAGTTTTGACTCGGCTATAATCAAAGTTGTGTGCAGTCCGCCTAGTGATGCTCTGCATGGCTGTAACTTCTAGTAAAGCTAGTTACAGTTGCGGTAAAATTTGTTCCTTAACTGGTGTGCTGTGATGTAATGAGCTCAGCACTCAGTTGTTGGTGCAGTTTCTCTCCGCTGATATGGTTCTCGCATTTGGTGCGCACGAGTCACCTAGACACGGTTGAACGCGTAACCTATATACTGTCGTCGGTGGCTTTCGCTGCATTGGTACCTCATTCTTTGTTTGGCACATACTAATGGCTGTCCAGACAAAGAAAACATCATCGAGAATAAAAAGGAGCGAAGTAAAACTATGACCATATAGTCAGCTGAATTCAAAAATCAAAATCTGAGACAGCTGAGTTGCTCCAGAGATAACTTGACCTCGTCACCAACCGTTACTCTGCACAATAACATCCTTATCAGTTCTACATATCAGTTCTTTTTCTTCTGTTCAACGTTTGCGGTCCAATGTTCTTAAGCTGATTTATCCATTTGACTGTATATGAAAACTTTTGTAGAATTGTTCTCATTTATTTGCTGCACACATTCTTAGTCCGGTAAAAGATTCTAATCTAAGATCTCCATTCTTTTGTAGAGCATCTGTGGCGTATTCATTCGTGACGTTCACCCAACGTTCCAGCCTTGCAGCGAGGAAGTCTAGGTAAATCCGCATGGCGCAGATATTCGATAACGGAAGGCGTCATGGAGTAGAGTTCTTGGTCCGAGTGTACGTGTCTGATCATGGATCACTCGACCGAACAGCGAAAAAGACGTAAAAGATCTTTGACACTGCATACGCAGCAATATCTGTTCAGAATAGCAGCACAGACTAATTGGAGTACCACTGATTTTCTTACAATTTTTTCTAGACTCATTCTACGTCAAAGTTATTATATGGTCGGGTCAAAACGACATGAAACTCATCCTTGCACTTCGCGATGGTCCCATTTCGTTCAAATGCTGTATACAACCGTGCCAAGCTTCATGTAGTTTAGACCCAACCATATAACAGTGCACTGACCAGGTAGGATCCTAATCAAGATCAGATAGTTATTGTTTGGAGGCTGATATTTGAAAGAGTCGTTCAATTTCTTGTCGATTCATGGTACGTAGAAAACACTGGTTTGATTTCAATTCTCGGTCGATATTCGTATTTCTCTAAGACGAAAAGCAGACATTAAACATGCACATAGGTGATGCATCCCCAGCGAAACGAACAGCGCAAGGAGAGCTAGGACCAAGAGGAGGTGGCGATGTGTTTGTAATGGAAGCCGAGCAACCTATTGGAGCGTTCGGCACCGTGAATATGTAAGTGTGAATGTGCTTAGTTGTTACTTCTGACTCCTTATGTTCTACAAATGATATTTTCTTAGCCCTTGCACGATGTCAGCAAAAAAACGGAAAGCTACTGGGGGTCCTTTCGATGATGGAAGCGTCTGCATTGTTTATGAAAGTGAATATCGTATGGAGTGCGCATGGTTTCTGCAAAAATATATATTAATAAAGCCAGACTAGTGTTTCAGATCTAACTGCAAAGCATTTGAAACGACCAAAGCAGATGAAACGATCTGCGGTGGACGCTACAGCTGTGAAGGCCTCTCTGTCGTCAGAGGCGTACAACCGTGATAGCTATGCAGCCGCTGCGCCGACGCCCGCGAATTCCCCGTTCACAGGACACTCGGCGCGCGCGAAACAAACGAAAACCGACAAAGTGGAGAAGGCTTCGTCTTGAGCTCATTCTTTGCGTCCATTCCATTTTATGAGTTTATTTATTTCACCTCTCCAAGTAACGGTTAATAACACATGCCGAAAAACGAATTGTTTTTTCTAATAATTTGCTTTTTGTTGGAGTATTCTTTCCCTATTCAATGTAATCTCTAAACTTTTTTGCTTGTTCTCTTGTGCTAACTGTATCTTGCGATCTGTTATTAATCTGTTACTTGCATGTTTTTTTTGCTATGAAAGATAAAGTTAACATCAACAAATGAGTGTTTTTTCTTGATTTATTGTGGTTGTCGTCCGTATAGTTAGATGCACCACTACCGTGTATAGTTCTCGAGTTTGATTTTAGCGCTCTCTTTTCACTAGAACTACTTTCTTACATTTTTAGTGGTCGACTTCTAAGAAGAATGGAACTTAATTTGAAGGGTGAGAACTTTTCTGTAGGGAACTCCTTTTTTTTGTAATTTTCAAAGATCTGGTCATTTATTTGTGCAGTTGTTCCCATCCTTTTATCACAAGGTGTTATCAGAATTTATGAAGAAGCTGAAAATGTTCTTCTGTTTGTTTCACTCGAGTTGTGTATGTTTCTCTCAACGTTTAACGAAGTATTCAATGAGGTTCGTATTGTGCCATGGAAACATTATTTTAATCCTTTCTAAATCATCATGTATGAAAGGTCTTCATTTAATGTAGAGTCTGCTTACCTGGCGTCATTTTACTGAGCGTGAATCCGATACAGTAACTGTCACCCGTAACCACAATTAAATGCTACTACTATATTTCTCCCCATAGTTCAGGACATTTTATGATTCCATTTTCTCTTTTTTTTTGTCTAGAATCATTTCCATTTTCCCAGCTCTTATTTTTAGTGGATCTGGAAGCCATTCTTAGTCGTCGCCGCCTAGCAGATAAGACGTGGGATTTAGTGGAAGATGCTGAAGCTCCTTTTGTCAAGCGTTCCCGATCTGATGAGTATGTACTGAGGGAAGGCAGGTATAAGATCTTCAATTTCTATCTTTTAACTGATGTTTAGTTTCTTCGGGTATTTGCAACTTCATAAACTTCTATAGTTAGTTTTCAGTAAAATATGGTGCGATGCGCAAGTGCAACCAAGCTATGAGACGGTGAAAATGGAGGTGGACTCCACTGGGCATACGCAAATGGAAGAAATCAGTGTTAGTAGTTCCTATTCCTTTTCTAGAGTGCATTTTTCTGTGGATGATTTGGTGTAATTGGTACAAATGACTCCCATTCTATAGTCGGGTTAGAACGTCATGAACCAGGGCACATTTGCGGAAGCGGCTGCGCTCTTAGCGGCGTAGTGAAGAAAGTGAATAGAAGGACAGAATCGAGTTGGGACCATCGCGAACTGCAACAACCAATTGTACTAGCGAGGGTCCCTCTTTAGCCGAGTTGCTTACGCAACTGCACCATGTTTCATGTCGTTTTGACCCAAATATAAACTATTAAAATATTTTTAAGGGGAAGCCCCTACTAATAACTGATACGCAGTCCCAGCACCTACATCTAGATGCTTCCAAGCAATCCAACATGCCGTCTTCAGAAGCCATGCTGGAAAACACGGTATGCTTTTTGATACTTCTCTAATCCATCTCTCTTCTCTAATAACATGTCATCCTTGTGTCTCTGTAATTTGGAAAGAATTGCAAGACGTTTTATACATTTTAGGTTTATTATTTTGACATGTTTCTGTGGAGCAGTAGTATTTGCGTGAAATATGTTCCATTCTTTCTTGCTTAGTTCAACGTCTCATTAAGTACCAACTAACGATTGTATCTCACATTCTTACGGTGACGGAGAAAAGAAATTATGCGCTTGTTTCTGATATTGTATATCATTGGTTGTCGGAATTGATATAAAATGGACCGACATTACTGTGAGGAATTCCCAGTCTTTGCAAAAAAAGTCCTGCACTGATGGGGGAGCTCACCTTTATTCTACTTCACTAGTTTTAAGTCTTGTTAATGTTTTTACAGGTGCAAATATTCCCACAAACTGTACCGCTTTACGTGAACCAGTCTCAAGGAAACGACTTCAGCTACTGCCATCGTTCCGCTTTCTCGCGTCACTTGTTCTTTTGAAGATAATGATAGCACCCGAACATCCACGGCGTTCATGGTTCTTTCGTTTTGCTAGTATTTTTCTCCTAGCGCTACGGTTTTATCTTTCAGCAATAATATTTACCTATCAGTAGTTTCTTTCTGGCTGCCTTTCCTCATCAGTTTATGAAAGATCAGATTGTTTGCTCATGTTCAAAGTAGATCTCATTTTTTCAGGTGTTTTTACTTACATTTTAATAATTACAATTTTCTTATAGTTTTCGTTATGTTGAAGTACCTTCATCATCCGATAGCTAATTTTTTTAAAACCGATTCGTCAAGTTTCGTCGAGCTACCTTATCTTTGACGTGCATGGTCTCATTTCGTAGTTTGTTTCCAGTCACTTATTAACGGTAAAATTGTGTAGATGAGTTATATAATTTGTTTTAGATTATCGTATTGATAAATGTTGTGAATAGGTTTGCGTACTCATCGCATTAACACAAGAGAGTGGTACGTGTTAATAGACAGATCAGGTTAGTTTAACCAAAAATGTTTAAAAGAGTTTCCCTCCCCAGCCCGAGTGTTTAATCACCTTTCGTAACTTTCGTGAAGCGTACATGGTACAATAAATCGTAGCAATCTTGTAGTAGTAGCTTTAGTAATAAACTGAGGCTGCGCCATTACAAAAGGTTTAACGCATAAAAAAATCATTTTCATCATAATAGTTTATACCACGAGTCACGAATGGTCACCCAACCTTGTAGCTGTTCTAGAAATGAAAAAAATCTTCACGATTTTCCAGAGTCTACTTTTCTAAGTTTCATGATAAGTTTCGGGACACGTTTACTTTTCCTCTTGCCTTGATCAGGTACCTGGAAAGGTGGCAAGTCCGATCACGACGGGTAAATCTGGCCTTTGGAATCTATGGCTTATTTTAGGATTCCAGTGCTGCAATAGCGAATGGTAGAGGTAGCTTATGCAGCTCTTAGTTCTGTCCACTGCACTCCGCTAATTCCATCGTTATATTTGTTTTTGTTTCCTTGTTTTCTCAACCATCCCAGAAGCTACCGTCTATCGGTTTTCCCAAGGTAAGGAGCTATGAGTTTTCCTTAGAGTTTTGATGCAATATTATTGATCACACTACACTGCTCCGAATCGATTGTGTGCGTCTTCGAAGGCTTACCTTCTAACGGTGTCTTCTAAGCCGAGAAGAAGACCGACCTTCCAAATGTAGTGTGAATCAGAAGCGTAATTGGGAGTGAGCCACTGCCAGTATTTCAGGCAGTGTCGACAAGACAACTTCAAATTGCTTCTATGTATATCTGACTTTGGTGAAGGCTCAGCACGCTACTGCACAATTATTTAATGCGAGGGAAAATCTGCTTTCTTTTCTGATGTAAAGTCAGGCTCGGTAGCTCTGACGCTAGATTATGCGATCTCAGATGTAGTTGACGTGATTGTTGGTGAGATGCGATCTAACCCGAAGGCGTACATTATCTTTGACCAAGGGCACGTCATCCAGCACGGAGAGTGTCCCATCCTTGCACTTGTAACGCTAGAATATCCTCACTTATCAGGCTATAAACCTTCAGTGTCACAGGACTCACCAAATTAAAAAAAGCGCTTTTGCAAGTTTATGAGACTTTCAAGGAATGGAAGGTTTTATGGAACAAAGTAAAACGACAATCGTCACGACGAAAACTCCTCAAAGAATCGAAACCTTTTTCACGGGGATTTCCGTTTAACAAGAATAGATCTTTGCCACTATGCGCTATTTGGGAGGGAGAAACGGAATCACTAGCGCGAGGGTTATGTCGGTGATGAAGTCAGTAGCCTTTTTGCTGTTTCAGTAGTTGTGTCGTACGATAGGGGTTCCCATCGTCTTCTGCGAGGGGAAAGACGGCTGCCAAAAAATTTGCAAATAAACAGTTCACATGATTTTCTGATGACATTCCCTTTAATCCCTCATCTTTACAACTTCAACAACTTGCTTATTCGATGAGTTTTTGTCTCAAAGTTTGGAGGATCTTTCTTCTCATTAAAGAGACTAACGGAAGTTCAACTTTCATATAGTGGAGTCAAAACAATATGAAGCGCCGTGCAGTTACGTAAGGGGCTGCGCCGCTACTTGGAGCTTGGCCGTTTACGCAACTGGACCGTGCTTCATTTGGTTTTGAGCCGACTATATTATATGAATTTTGGAGAGGAAATGGTGCAAGGCTGCAGTTAAAAATACCAACGAACTTTATGCAGACGCTTTGAATGTTAGGAAATCCCAACAATATTTCTCAATTTTGTTGGGATTTCCTAACATTCAAAGCGTCTGCATAGCGATCTAATGTTGAAATACCTACCACAAAACTCAACAAGTTTTGTGGTGGATATTTCAACAGACGGAAGACACATAACGCTAAGATCTTGTGTAAAGACATTGAGAATGAAGTTTAAAGGAGTATCGCAGGTTTGCTGCGTCTCGACACAAAATGTTTGGCGTTAAATTGTAAAAAGATAAGATATTCGAGCAGTACACGCTCACCTCACCGTAACAGGCAGGGAAGGCAAATAGGTGTTTATTAAATACGACATGGCTTAAAAATAGCGTGATGCCTGTCAACATAGGTGGTGAGTCAGAGAGTACAAAACCAAGAATCTCATCGTATGAGCAATCGAACAGTAAAATTGACGTAAATTCTAAATGTCCCCTTATCATTGGCGCTCCTTACGATAAGGAAATCATTCCCAGCCGTTCCTCATCATGCTGCAGGTTTTTCACACTGCAAATACAACAAAATATTGTGGAGTGAACACAAAGGTTAATGTAGTCTTTCATGTCATCGACGTTTCAGTACTTACAATGAAGGACATATTTAAGTGGAGATCCCAGAAGATCTTATTTTTCTGGTTTTCCAGATTGCATGCATTGTCCTCGGAACGATTGTCACAGCTCTGGAGATCTACTGCTTCATTTTTCTACCTCTCATTCCAGGCTTGTCTTCCTTTATCATCGCTTAAAATCAGAAATGTATTGAGAATTGATAATTCATTCAGTTAATGTTATTCTTGATGCTCCTTTTCTCTGACTCCGATTAGACCCAACATTTGATTTCAATACTGACAGAAGGAGTGTAGAATTAGAGAATTTCAACTCCCAAATTAAAAAAAAGCAGTCTGACTTCCACTTATTGTATTCTGTCGATAGTAATGATGATAATGCGGATGTAGGAAATGACCGGAGTGTTTGTTCATTTCTACTCTGAAACTTCCATGCTAGAGTTTCTCAGTATGCTGACTGTTTTTAAAACCATCCTTTTTTAATCCAGTCCCATTAAAACCGCCTGATTGTGGCTAATTAATTACTTGCTGTCTAGAAATTTTCCATTTTAGTGTCTTGTGCATGGCAATTTTGAATATTTCAAAAGTGATTGGGAAGTAGTCATTTCTCCAAAAATATAATAGTGAACAGATGTCTGATATTTATGTTCGTAATGGCGTTTCTCGTTTCGTGTGCATGTGAAGAAGTCAAACTACATAGCAAATAACAACAGCTCTTCGACTTGTTTAGCGTAGAAAATTTCTGTCATAAACTATTGCTTTTAAACTCTTTAATTTGGAATTAGTATTTAAAAATTTTCTCCAAGTCGATCTTTTAGCAATGATGCATTTATCTAGTGATTTATGATTCACTCGTGTATGTTATAATATACTACGTACTAAACTTCGTATATTAATTTTTCATTGATTGTTTTGAGTTTTGATGTGAAAAATTTCCAGTCGGCGTTATATCGATCACAGATTAAAAGTGTACATTGTCTGAAAATGTGAATAGAAAACGAACCGGTGAAAGCACTAATTTTTTCCGTGCAGTTCCGTGATAATCAAGATTTAAAGAAAGAAGAAATTTTTATTGTTTTATTTTTTATTGTTAAATGCTTTGGTGCGGTGAAGTACTTCCATAGATAAACGCGGGAAATTGCTGTGGGTGGTAGTTGATAAATCTTACCCTCGATTCAATTATTTGCGAGAAGTAAGCGCTCCTGTATTCCTCGTTTAAAATGCGAGAATAACCTTTCTTGGAAACTTTATCCAAGCAGAGGACCAAAATAAACTCAAAAATTCGCTTCCTCTCCGTTTCGTGGAGGGTATGACTTTTGGAGACTTTTTTCATCAGGTTCATATTTCCTAATTCGTAGAAATGCGATCGATGAGTGATGGAGCGCTTATTCCTTCTCAGATGTAGTGGTAGCACCAGTCACCGGGAGCAAACGAACGCGATTTGGTGCCAAGCTTTTACAACCACCTACGCAAGATAACAAGAAATTTGCTGATAGCAAATTTGAGATTACGACTGAAAAGAGGTTGAGTTTTTCTGTTTGCGGATACAAGCTAATCGGAATCGGGGTTCTGCTGACCACTGTAGTTGATTGGATCGAAGATGGTTGAAAACAGTATACTACGAAATAGGGGATATTGGGATTTCTCACGAAAAGGTAGGGCTAGTGGGTGTAGATCAGGAGTATGAACGCATTTACCTTCAATTTCCTCCAGTTGTTCTGAAAGCGTCGTGGTAAACGAAACTGACGATGAACTTTTCTACTAGGCACCTAACAACGCGTCAAGTATATAAGCGCAGGCATACGCACCGCGCCTGTCAGCGTTCCGTGAGAGGCGACGTCAGCAACCGCTGGTTGTCCGTGACGCGGAGCTTACGCTTGCGATAGCAGTTGTGGAACTCCACTGTGTGTTCCGTAGAACAATTCAAATCAAGAAAATCATTTCCACACTGCTTTCAGGAAAATTCGGGACCACTGAACGTGGTCGCACTACTGCATACTTGTGAACTACCCCCCACCCGACTATTTTCCTTTTTGGAGAGATCCCTGCACTTAGTTCGGCAAGGGAACACGAATTGGTTGTAAAAGACGGAAAATGAAAACAGCAACTTTTTTTAAGAAGAAGGTCCTACACTACAAACAATTCCTCTAAAATAGAAATTTTTGGAACTCTGTATGCTCAACTGAGAAAAAAGACAAGTAATTAAAAGTAGAAGGGGTATATTTATACCACTTACTTTCATTTACTTTCGGTTCTCGTAAAATTGATATCTCGAAGTTTCAGGGATCTCACTTATCTGCGTAGCAGCTATTGTCTACATTGTGCTTATTTTAACTATTGTAAAAATGTTAAGAGCACTCCTTATCCTATTCATGATATTTAATGTAAGATTTTATCCACAATTTCTTACGCATTACTATTTCTCACGCAACAGCACGTCTGTATTTTAATGTTTTCTTTAAAACCTCAAAACTGCCTCATTTTTTTGTTGTTAACTGACATAAAAACTGGATTTCAAGTTCTGCTGAACACTGGAACTTTGCTGTTGCTCGCATCGTAGAGTCTTCATTTTCAGATGATTTTAAAAATTCCTGTATTAATCGTGACGATTTATGTCGCGTCCAGTATATACTCTTATAAAGGACGCAACAACTGTGGTGATTATCAGTGCAGTCTCCGCGATTTGCGTAGGTCTATTGCTCTTAAATAATTTTCTTTGTATTTTCGCTTGTATTTTCTTGAAATTCTATTTCAGCCTTCGGCTTTCTTCTATCTGGACTTATTGCTGCGCTACTTTGTGCTATAATTGACGGAATTCTGACAGCAGCTCTTCGGAGATTCCGATTGCTGCTCAGCGGTGTGAGCTCTGTAATGTGAGTTGGATAAATTTTTGCGTAGCAAATTGATGGATAAATACTAGTGATCGATTGTTCATTGCCAAAAAGGGTCAGCAAGGGGTTGTTGTATCCATTAATGGGGAAATTCTTCGAATCAACAGTGCAATCGCGTTCTTAGTCTCTGCAAAGTTTTCTTAATGTATTTCATTTTTTTTTTCAAGTTTGAGGACACATTTCAGTTTGTGCTACTATGTTTACACCACGAATGCTGATAAGGTCACTTATTAAATTCCACAAAATTCGCTTTTTTTTTTGAGATGCTCTGCAAGAATCGCAAAAGAAAGGAATGAGGGAATACATCGCACACTGTTGTTGCTTCATCCGTATATTTGTCCCACTTCCTCAAGTTACCATAAAATAAATACTTTGCAGGAGCAGAGTTCAATTCCCAAATACATTTCTAAGAGTTTTAAAGAGGAGGTAATGTAGAAAATCTGTCTTTTGAACACAGTTACAAAGCATTGCGTGAATATTCTAGCAGCAGTTTCCTTGAGCAGGTACAAATTCCGAGATTCCACTGAGAATACACCTGCACCATCTGTGCCCCTGTAGTTTGTCGATTTGCTAGGCACCAGTGTTGCTTACAATTGTCCCGTTCCCGTGTATGGATTGCCCAGTGGCTTCTCTTACCGCCAGAGACTCATATCTTCCTTTACAAGGCTCCTTGGAAAGGTCTGACCAGGCCAGTCGGGTTAGTGGTCTTCTCGCGGTTTGTTTAATATCACGTGGTATCCAGTCGCTCACAGCTGCGGTCAAAGGATTGTCGTCGAAATTCTTCACTTTTCGGCCCATCTAGTTTTAATTTCTTTGTCAGTTTGTGCGGGTGCATAGTGATCTTCCATCGATGACGTAGGGCAGAACTTTGAATCCACTCTTTACAAAAGATACAATAGAATAAATTTCTACTAAAGTCTTACTATTTCTGAGCAATATGAATATGCGGTTAGCATTATGGATAATATAAGTTTGAGTCATAAATTCCCGATTAATTTCTTAATTTAGGCTTGCTCGAGAGGATCGCCATCATCCTCGAACTGTCGTTGCCACAGCCCCTCAGCAGTTCGTCTACACTACTTCATCGGCCAATGTTGAGTATATACCTGCGAACGACAAGACGATACCTGTGGATCCCACGCAGCAACCGCGATTCGCTTATCATGAAACCGAAATTCCACAACCACAACCGTATCTGAATCCGTCCGCGCCGCCACCATATCCAAATCCATCAGCGCCACAACTGTACTCATATCCGTCAGCGCCGCAACCCCCACCTGAGTACAAACTGTAATGAAACATCCCAGTCTTTCTATAAACTTTCCAGGAGTAAATAAACCATGGTCTCTTACTACGTGTTATTTGTTGTTTTTTTGTTTCTGAAGCGGGCTGTTTCTGAATAAATGGGGCATCTTGATGAATAATTATTGAAAATGAACAGGTGACTTCACAGGTAGAGCAGGTTAAAGGTAGCATACCACAAATCTGGGATGGTACGGATTTGAGGTGGTGTCCGTATAGGGGGTCGTAGATTATGGAGACCGGAGTGGTTCCGCTCATCGCTCCCTGAATCACTGCAAGCAGCCGGCCCCTGAATGCTGTTTTGTACGATGTCTTCCATTGCAGCGCGCCACCCTTGCATCCGTAGCGTCCCTTACTGCCTATCGGGGCAGTCCGAATTGATTTTCGATGAATCGCAGGACGGAGGCGGCGCAAGGGGTGGAGCGTTGCGATAAATGGCGTCCTACAAAACAGCATTCTGGAGGCGGCTGTTTGCAGTGATGCAGGGGGAGATGAGCGGAACCACCCCCGTCTCCACAATCTACGACCCCGTGTACGGATACTCCACCTGAAATCCGCACCATCCCAGATTCGTGGTATGCTGCCTTGAAATGGCTCCTAGGAACTTTTCATTGCGCGGCTGGAACAATTAGCAATAAATCGTATTTCTCGTATTTTTCGGAGTTCTCCAAATGTTTTTGCCTACATATTCTTTTAAATGTGATATCTAGGTACCCGCTTCGAATTTTGTCGCTTTTTGGTCTGTCATTTGTTTGGTGTATATTCGTGAATTCAACTTCCTACAGATGACGCTTGATAGTAAACTTTGATGGATTATAACATCAACTGCAATGCAGTTCGAATAAAACAGTTGTAAACGATACCAATCTGAAACAGTACTCCCTCCGCTTGCCTTCACTGATCAATAGAAATTAAAAGTAGTGACATTTTCTGTAGGAATAAATTTGTACTTTTTCTAACTGCGCTTTCTTCGCTATTTTTTTTTATTTAGGCATTTATGAAATGACGATTTCCCAAGTGCATGAGGACCGCATTTGTAGAGTTTTCAAACCTGATTTTACACCTCTACTAATTCGGTACCGCAACAATTTTATAACATTGCTCGGAGAAGAAAGATTACAGTTAGAAATTCTCGTTCTTTTCCTGAACAATCAGCATAAAATAATGTGCTTACATGAAATGGCGTGAAAGTGATCGTCGGATTAATTGGATTAATTTCAAACTGATTATTACTACTTTACCTCGTAAAATGTTGTCTCCGCATTCGTGAACAAAAATGGAAATAAAATTAAAAAAGTAACGTCGTAATACTGCTCAATGTTACAGCATCAATGGATGGCATCTTTTCGGCCTTCAATATCATCTATAAGTTCATATTTTCTATCCAGATTTCGGATAACTAGATCTTTTGTGCAAAACATCAGTTCTATCAGTTTTCTCATATATTAGGAAGGAGATACTTCATGATAATGAGTTAATGGGTATCCACTTCACACAAATACACACAAATAATAAAGTTATATCATCTGGAAAGTGAATAAAACAACGTAGTTTCTTCTTTTCCTATAACTGAAGCTAAAACAATAGCGAGGTTAAAGGCATCACCTCATTCCCTACAGAGTAGTCAGATAACTCTCTGGAGTACTTCTCCTTCTGCCTCACGTCATTTTGACCTTACCGTACAACACTTTTCACGTCGACTGTGTCTTATATGAATTTTGGAAAGGAAATGGTGTAATCGTTGCAAATGAAATATCAACAGACTTCATGCAAAAGCTTTGAATTCTAGGAAATGCTAGCGATAGCTTCTCAAGCTTTGCAGTGTAGATTTCAGTGCGCAGGAAACTCAGCGCGAAAATCTTGTGTGAGGAAAAATGACGATGACATTTAAAGGCATCAACCCACGAATCTGAGGTGGTACGGATTTCAGGTGGAGTATTTGTATACGGGGTCGTAGATTATAAAGAGAAAGGTCATTCCATCCATTTCTTTCTAATTGCCGTAAAAAACGGCCCGGACGGTACGGCTTCGAGCGATCCGGCGCGCAATTTTGTACAACGAGTTCGGTTGGAGCGCGCCAGCCCACACGCCGCATTTTCTGAACCGTTTTTTACGGCAATTAGGAAGAAATGGACGGAATTACCCCCCTCTCCATAATCTACTATCCTCTATAAGAATACTCCACCTGAAATCCGTACCACCTTAGGTTCGTGGGGTGATGCCTTTAAAGGAACAACAGTGTTGATTTGTCTCGCCTCCACACAAAGTTTGGTATTAACAACATGTAGTAAAACTATGAAAATTGTTAGAAGAAAGAATAGGCATGCAAACAGTACGATCACCTCAACATAATGAGGAAGGCAGGTATTTAGTAAATACGAAATGACATGGATCAAAAATAGCCTCATATGTGATGAGTCAGAAAGCACAGAACCGAGAGCTTCATCGTATGAGCAATCGAAGAAATAAAATTGACGCAAATTCTAAGGGCCTTCTTATCACTGCCGCTTTCTAAGATAAGGAAATCATTCCCTTTCGTTTCTCATCATGCGGCAGGTTTTTCGCGCTGCAGATACAACAAGACATTGTGGAGTGAACACAAAGGTTATTGTAGTCTAAAAATGTGATTTAATTTTATTGACATATTTTTATTTACCTTCCGAAAAAAGACTATATTATATTTGAACATGGAAGGCTCGAAAAATCTTATCCTTATAGTTTTCAGGTTGCATGCATTGTTCTCGGAACGCTAGTCACAGTTTTGGAAATCTTTTGTTTCCTTTTCCTGCCTCTCATCGCAGGTTTGCCTTATTTCATATTATTAAAGCCTGCATCCTACGAAATTGACGATGTCGTGACTTCCTGGGACAATATATAAAACAATCGTTTGGGTTGTAGGTTAAATATGAATATGAACGCCACTCTCAATTCCCCGTAATTTTTGTTCTAAAAAACGGCGTAGGAACCTCCTTAGTTCCTACGAGGTTCGTCAAAACGCGCCACCTTTGTGCGCTCTTCGGTTCTTCAGCCATAAAATGGTTCCATTTGAATAGGCTGGGAATTTTGATCTCAGCCGTTTTTCAGGACAACTATAAAGTATTTAGCGTGACCACTTTCATAATTGTGATCTACAACTCGAACTCTGCATTTTTCCACAGAGACTACGACGACGTGGTCAATTTTATGATATGTTGCCTTTAAAATCAGAGAAGTATGTGAAATAGTACACACATTCGGTTAATGGTATTCTTCCTGCTACTCTCTGAGAACAATTGGACCAAAAATCATTTATTTCAGTAGTGACAGTAGAAAAAAAATTAGAGAAATTTGACATTCAGATCTTAAAAAAAGCTATCCAAAAATTCGTTTTGTTTGAATTTTTGGCAAATGTGATGATGACAATGCACATGAGGAGAGTGGAAAATTATTGAGGTGCTTGTTTATTTTCATGCCAAACCTTCAATTCTAGAGGTTTTTTAGCAGGCTAACCTTTTTTTTTTAAAAAAAAACAAACCGACCCTTCTAGAGCTGCATGATTGTGTTGAGTTGATTACTACTAGTGTAGAAATTTTTCATTTCAGTGCCTTGGGCATGAAAATTATGAATACTTTCTGAAGTGATTCGAAATTGATCTTTCTCATCGAAGAATTTAAATGAATAGATACTGTGATATCTTTTTTTCGCATTGCGCTCTTTATTTCGTGTGCATGTGAAAATGTCAAAATAGATGCATATCCTAATGACAGGAGCTCCGTCACTTGTTCAACAAAGGAAGTATTCACTATACAACTTTCTTTTTTCTCCGCTTTCTTAACTTCCTTAATCTTGTGATTAAAATTGTTTTTTTTTTCAAAGTCTAGACGTTTGTAGTGATGCTTTTGCTATGTAATTTATGCCCTACCATATGTTATTTTTTTGAACTTATCGAATATTCTCAAACACACTCTCAATGTGAAACATGTTATGCCGAGTACAGAATTAAAAATAAAATTTTCTGAAAACGTAGATGGTGAGTAAATTATGTAAAAACATAGATACGTCTCTTCATTGTCTTTTTCACTTTTGGCTTCACCGTAATCTCTTTCTTTTTCGTTGAGTTTTTGAAAGCATTAGTTTTTCTTACAACCTGCTTCCTTTAGAAAAAATACCTGAACAATAACTACAATAACTTATACTTTCTATTCACTTCCACAGATGTTAAGGTTTGAAAAAAGGGGAACTTTTGTTGTTTTATTATATGTTGTTAATACTTAGATAAATGAACAAGTAAAAACTCAGTTAATTGCGGGAAATTGCTCAGGATGTTTGTTCATCAACGTCACTCTTAAGCTGATTATTAGAGAGAAGCAAACGGTCTTGTATTTCTTGTCTAAGACACGAGGAATAACTCTCCTCAGAAATATTACTGAAGTAGAATCTCAAAATTTGTCCAAGTATTTAGTATATATTTACTTTACATATTGTATTATATTACATAGTATTATGTGTTTATTTAGTACATATTTTTAGTATCTAGTCAATATTTTTTGTCACGTTTCAGTTCACATGACGTCAGCATTGGGAAATCTTATTTAACGGAAGCATTTTCCGTCACCTTCATTCTTCCGAGTTTAGTAGAAGAGCGATCGATGAGTGTGTACAGCTCTTTCGAAAGTCTGATAAGCAGAGCGGTTATTTTTTCCCGCATGACGTGGTAGCACCAGTCACCCGAATCAAACGAACACGATCTGGTACCCAGTACTTCAAACCACCTACACAAGATGTAGTCGGGGGAAAACGATATGAAGCTCGGTGCAGTTGCGTAAGCGGATTGAAATGATGAGTGGTGCAAGTAAGGGTCCGGCTACAATTTAAATTGGCCGATGGCAAACTTGAGATTTGCCATCCCCGGATGCAAACTAATCCGAATCAGGTTCTGCTAACCATTGTTGCTTCGAAGATGGTTATATCAGTTTTCAGAGATAAGAAATTTTTGGAAAATATACAGTATATTGTGAATATTGCCTATGGGTGTTTATAGAACAGTCATCTTGAGCACATAGGTCGGTAAGAGAACGCGAATTTCTTTATTTCTAAAGACAAAGAAGAAAAGAACTTCTTTTTGGGAACACTTACACTTCAAAGAACTCTTTTAAAGTCAAGGTTTTTGAAATTTCACAATATCCCACTCATAAGACGGACCACTAGTCCCCGTCAACAATAAAAGGTGCTCCATATTAGTACTGCTTCATTAACAGTTTTCATAAAACTGATATCTTCAAGTTTCAGGAATCATACTAATCAGCATAGCAGCGCTTGTCTACATTGTGCTGATTCTAACTATTGTAAAAATGATGAGAGGACTCCTGATCATATTCATGATATTTAATGTAAGTTTCACTTTATATCTACGACTTATTACTTTATTTTCCTATACAGTACATATTTATTTTGATTTTTTTCTTTTGGAAGTTCGCAGCTACCTCATTAAGCTCTGATCACTGATATACAAAGATCTTGTTTGAATTTATGTTTGAGGGCAACAAGCCACGAAGTTGAGGGTGTTGGATCTTTCCATGAGTGCAAAGCGTTAGGGTTGTATACTGGGGTCAAGGTGACATGAATCACGAGTGTGGTTGCGGTGCATTTGCGTACGCGCTCGAAACGGCGCGGTAAAGGCAGTTGGAACCAATGTGGTATCGTCGCAAACTGAAGCGATGGGTGCCAGCAGGGGTTTTACACGCTCCTTCAAAGCGCCTCCAGAGAAGCCGCGTACGCAATTGCGTAAATGGTTTATGTCGTTTTGACCCTACTGCAGTTCACGAGCATGAGCGCCATCAAGCTCAATTCCCCTTAGTTATCCTAAAAAGGGGGTGTTAGACGGTTTGCACTTCCTTATCACCTTGATCACCTTGACTCCCGTTGATCTTCGAACTGGTCGAGCGGGCGCCAATAATTCTTCCATTTGTCCCGATCACGTGCCAGAGTAGCCCAGTGGTTCCTCCTTTCGCGTGGGACACGAAGGTCATCATAAGTTTCTATAAAGGACTTCGTGAAGAAATCTGACCATCGGGTCGGCGGTCTTTCTGTAGTGCGCTTAATATCGCGGGGAACCCAGTCGCTCACGGCTCTGTTCCAACGGTTGTCATTAAAGCGCATCACGTGTCCGGCCCACCTTATTTCACTTTCCTTGGCAAACACGGCGGCGTCTCTAATCTTCGATCGCTGACGTAGGAGAGAACTTCGAATCCCGTCCCTCACTTGCATGAAACGGGATACTCCTAGCATCACTCTCTCAATTGCGCGTTCAATGGCGCTCACCGCGTTTTCTTCCTGCTTGCAGAATGCCCAGGTTTCCGAAGCATAGGTCAAAGCAGGAAGTACGGTGGTGTTGAAGAGGTGAGCACGGAGCCGGGTGTTCCTGATCTTCTTCACTACATCCTCGATGCTCTTGTACGCTCCCCAAGCCGCTCGTCTGCTCCTGCCCAGCTCGGGGGTCAGGTCGTTCATCATGTTCAATTCCCGACCCAGATAAACGTAACTGGTGTAGTCGGATATGTTCGTTCCGTTGAGCGTGAATGGGGCATCCGAGATCCATCCGTTCTGCATGAACATCGTCTTTTGTAGATTCAACTGAAGACCGATGCATCCACATGCTTCGTCGATTTCGGTCAGCATTCGTTCAGCTTGGCTGATGCTAGGTGTTTTCAGTACGATGTCATCAGCAAAGCGCAAATGGTGTAGCTGCCGACCATCAACCTTCACTCCCATGTCGTCCCACTCCAACTTTCGCATTGCGTTCTCGAGGGTGGCTGTGAATATTTTGGGTGAAGTTGTATCACCCTTTCGGACCCCCCTCTTCACGTCAATGGTGATGCTCTTGTAGAATGGCGAAATTCCGGTCGTGAAGTTACTGTACAACTTTCGAAGTGCCTTTATGTACTAAGTAGGGACACCCTGGTTGCCCAAGGCTTCCACGACCGCTTCCGTCTCAACTGAGTCGAAGGCCTTCTTCAAGTCGATGAAGGTGAGACAGAGCGGCATCTTGTACTCTCGTGATACCTCGATGAGTTTCGAAACAGTGTGAATGTGGTCAATCGTGCTGAATCCTTTTCGAAACCCTGCTTGCTCGCATGGCTGTACTTCATCCAAGCCTTTTTCAATCCTATTATGGATCACTCTTGTAAAGAGCTTGTAGATGACGGACAGTAGGCAGATTGGACGATAGTTGCCGATGTCATGTGGATCTCCCTTTCTATACAGCAACACGGTCTTGCTGGTCTTCCACTGTTTAGGAACCTTGCATTCCGACGGATAACGTGTAAAGAGCAGGGTGTTGATGAGTACTGGCGGAAGGTTCTTCAGGTGTTCTGGTCTTATTCTGTCGGGAACGGGTGCCGTACGATTTCTTACCGACATGATAGCATGTCGTATTTCGGACGGGAGAACCTCTGGAATGACATGTCCGTCTTCCCTCAGATGGTGAGGAGGCAAGTGGACATGGCTGTCGAAGAGATTAGAGTAGAAGTCGTAGATGATTCTCTCCATCCCCCTTCTCGATGCAATGGCTGTTCCCTTTGGGTTCCGGAGAGCAGTCATCCTCGTCTTGCGACTGGCGAAGTCTCGACGGGCATAGCGAATGCTTTTCCCGCCTCTGCAGCTTCAGCCAGCACTTCTGCTCTTCTCTCTTTAAGGTCTTCCTTTACCGCCTCTCTGCAAAGCCTTGCGAGCTCGGACGTGAGTTCTTGGTTCCCTGCGGCTCGTGCTGCTCCACGCTGGCGTATCAGATCAAGAGTTTCAAGAGACAGGCGTCTCTTGGTGGTTTTAAAACTCTCAGCCTTCTTCGTGCGGTCGTGAAGGTGTTCAACAAGCCGGTCATATTCCTCGTCGATGTTGTCCATTGCGAAATCTTCCCATAAGCCGGCTAGCGTAGCGAAGAGATCCCAGTTGATGGTAGTCCTGGGACTTCTCTCTCTAAACTTGGCGGCTTTCTCTGCTCTCCTTGTGAAGGAAAATTTTCCTCGAAGGAAACGATGGTCCGATCCCGTATAGAACTTTGGTACAACAGCGACATCCGTCAGGCAGAACCTTTTATTAACGATGATGTGGTCTATTTCATTACGGTACCCTCCACCGGGTGACTCCCACGTCCAGCGTAGGGAGGAGGGCTTCTGGAATTGCGAGTTCCCATGGATGGTCTTGGTCGTCATGATGAACTCGGAGAGCCTCTCCCCCTGGTCATTCCATTGTAGGCCGTGGGTTCCGATGTGAAGTTCCTCAGGCGTTCTTCTTCGGCCAACTTTGGCGTTGAAATCGCCAATTATGACCTTGTAGATGGCATGATCTTCTCGGTAGAACTTCTCCAGGTCCATATAGAAGGCTTCGACTTCTTCTTCTTCGTAGCTTGATGTTGGAGCGTAAGCGACGAAGATAGTCAAAGCTGGTGTTGGACCACATCTTCTCATCCGCAGACGTCCGATTCGGGTCGCAAGTTGTTCGAAAGAGTCGATGTTCTTTGCCGTCTCGTGTTGACGAGGACTCCAACTCCACCAACACCTCTACTGTCGCATTTTCCTAAGAACAGTTCTTCTCCAGTCTCATATACGGCGTTGAGAGGGTGACGTCGTCTCGTCTCGGTCATTCCGATGACGTCGTACTTGATCTTCTTGGCTTGCATCATCAGATCTTCGATGGCCGCTTCCGATGCAAGCGTACGTGCGTTATAAGTACAGATAGCCATCCTAGTCCTTTTCCGTTTCGGTAGTCTACATGACTCCTGCAACCCCGTCCCACCTGGCGCTACCGTACCAGGCTTTCCTCCGGAATCAGGAGACTCTTTTCTGTCATTGTGTTTTGCGTAAAATTTTAAAACCCATGGGCAGGTTGCAAGTCTCTAGTCCCATGAGTTTCTGGGAGAACTTCCGTTCTCCCGGAGTGGACATGTGGAGCTTATTTGTTGGAGGCGACTCCAAACCATTTTCTTCCCCCTTCCTTTTTTTTTTTTTTTTTTTCCCCCCCCCCCTTCCGGTTAAAAAATTTTTTTTTTTTTTTTTTTTTCCTCCCAAAAAACAGGTCCCCCCCCCCCCCCTTCCCCTTTCTTTTCCAGCCCAAGCCCTTTTTTTTTTCCCTTTTTCCCCCCTCCCCCCCCCCCCTTGCCCCCCCCCCTCCCCTCCCCCCTAACCCCCTGTTTTCCCCCTTTTGAGGGGGGTCCTTAGTTGCGCTTCCTTATAGGGTACCTTATAACTAACCACGTCTGTGGGATCAGGCATATGCGCCGCGTATGTGGGCGAGAGGAAATGAATACCTCGGAAACCTAGGCTGCCCACAGAGTTAACTGCCGCGCGGGCGCGTGGTTTGGCGGTTCTGCGATTTTGGTGGTCATTGAACTGTTGTGAATAGTCAATAACCATCAAAACCGTAGAGCCACCAAACCCCGCGCGCGCGGCTCTGAACTTTGCGGGTAAGTGGACTCACTGACGAGGAGCGTCTACCTGCTTTAACCGACGTGACGCGTTATAAGGTGCTTTGTGTGAGGTTCGCTGCGACAAAGACGTCTCCTACGAGGTTTTTCCGGGTGACTAAAAAGAATCGTGAACTACATCTATAACCCTATCTATTAGTGGAGAAATCCGAACCCCCTCAGTTTTGTGCTATGCTGCCTTTAATGTCGGATCAGCTGTTCCGAGCACAGCAAAATCTTCATATTCAGATGCTACTGAAAATTCCTGTGTTTGTCGTGATCTATTATGTCACGTACACTCTGTGCTCCTATGACGGATACAACGATTGTAGCAGTTATCAGTGTGATCTCTACGATTTGTGTGAGTCTACTGCGCTTTATACGTCTTCTCGATATTTTCGCTTACATTCTGTCGGAATTATATTTCAGCTACTGGATTTCTTATATCTGGACTTATCGCTGCCTTTCTTTGTGCTATACTTGACGGAATACTGACAGCAGCTCTTCGAAAACTCCGACTACTGATCAGTGGTGTGAGCTCTGTAATGTGAGTTGGATAATTTTTTTGCTTAGCAAATTGATGGGCCAATATTACTGACGGATTGTTCGTTGCCAGAAAGGGTCAGCAAAGTGTTGTGCATTCAGAAATTGAAATTTGAATCAACAGTGCAATCGCGTTCTTAGCTCTTACATAGTTTTCGTTGTGGATCTAATTTTTTTTCCAAGTCTGGGGATACGTTTGTGTTTGTGTGCCTGTATTTACACAGAAAATGCTGACAAGGACAAGGAAATTGATACACCCAGTAAAATTCAGAAATTTCACTTTTTGTGGTCCTCTGCAAGATCTCCAGAAGAAAGGAATGAAGGATTACATCCCACATTCTTATTTCTACGTGCGTATATTCGTCTCGCTTCTTCATGTTACCATATAATGAATTGCGGCTTTGCAGCAGCAGGACTTAATTCCCAAATTCGTTTGTAAGAGATTTAAAAAGGTAGAGAATGTAAAGATCTGTCTTTTTTCTTTGTCTACGAAGCAATGAGTGAATATTTCAGCAGCAGTTACGTTGAGTAGTTACAAACTCCAAGATTCCATTGAGAATGCAATACATTAAAATTCCACTAGAGCCTATTTCTAAGTAAAATATAAATTAAGTTTAAGTCCTAAAGTTCTTCATCCTTTTCTCAATTCAGGTTTGCTCGAGAGAATTGCCATCATCCTCGAACCGTCGTTGTCACAGCTCCTCAGCAATTCATCTACACTACTCCACCAGCTAATGTTGCGTATCCAGTTGCGAACATCAATACAATGCCTGTGTATCATGGTCAACAACCGCAATTCGCCTACCAACAGGCACAAATCCCGCAACCACAACCGTATCTGAATCCGTCAGCGCCGCTACCGTATCCGAATCCACCTGGACCGCAACTGTACCCGAATCCGTCAGCACCGCAACCACCACCTGAGTACAAACCGTGAAGTAACGGGACGACTCAATTTCTACGCTAACTATCGGAGATAGAACGGACCGCACACTTCTACGATCTGTTTATTTTGTTTTAGACACGGGAACATTGTTAATAAATTGTGTATGTTGATGAATAGTTACTGATAATGAACAGATGACGTGATAGACAGCTAAACTTGGTCGTTGAGCTTTTCCTTCATACCGCTGTCAGAATGTCTAGCAATGAAATGTATCCTGAGAAGTACGGGACATGCCTGCGCTCGCGAGCATGATATGAAGACGTCTCCTTTCCGTTTTGTCGTAACCAGGTCTCTGTCATTTGTTCGCTGAATTTTCATGGGTACAACTACCATCAGGTGACATTCAGTAGTAAACTTTGACGGATTACTTCATCAATTGGAATGGAGTTCGAATAAGACTTATATGCACTACTTATATAAACGGTTACGTCAGCATGTTATATTTCGCACTTTTTATCTACATAACTACTGCAGAGGGTGGTTACAGCGCAGTCGGTTAGAGGTTCCGCTGCCTGTACGATCGACCGGAGGTTCGAATCCGCCCCAAGGCTCATCCAGTCCTTCATCCCTCCGGTGTCGATAAATTGGTACCAGACTTGTCTGGGAGGATGGAAACACTGACTTGACACATCGGTTAGCCCCCACAGGTCATTATATAGGCCAGCTACACGCTCATGAACCTCAAACGATTGTGAATTGAAGTGAAAGTAGTGGCGCATCCCAAGCGGATTGATTAACGCCAGAAACTTTATTCTTTTAATTTCACCAACTGCAAACAGGCTCGTCAATTGTAATTCTATTGAGAAATTCATGCTTGATTTGACAGGCCCCGCCATTTCCTTCATTTTATACCACTATTTTTATTTCTTCCTCATCAACTTATTTTACTGCTCAAGCATAGCAGCGCATCTACTAACCGGATACGTTCGTAAGGGGGACTATTTGTTCCAGAGATGAGACAATAACCATGTCAAGAGCTTATGTTCAGCGTTATTTAGCAGAACGTGAAAATTAGCTGCCAAAATGAGGTTCGATCAAGCGTTTGTTGCAGTCGAGATCGTAGTAGGATGGAGTAGACCGTCTCAGAAAGGTTAATTATGCACGAGCACACAAAAAGCGGTGCAAAAGTGCAGTTCTTAACATCTTAGCATCTTGGAAGAGACGCCCTGAAATCAGAAAGAACCACTGAAATAGCAGAAAAAGAGGGCTTCCTTGGTATCACGACTGCAAAAGATAAAAATCGTGTAAACTGCATTAGAAGTGAGGCAAAAATTAAATCCGTACAAGCTAGCACCGCAGAGACTCCCTAAGAGCAAAACAAATGAAAGAACAATTGGAAAAGGATCTTGTTAAGACTACGTCATTCAGACACTACAGTACGGAGAAAATGGTGCACTTCAAAAGCAAGGAGATTTTCTCGTATACTGTAGGGGAAAGCTTAGTGCACGCCTTCACCAAGGACTAGTCGAATGGTCACGTTACCATCCGTGGAGCACCGACTGTATATCTAGACTAAGTGAAATAGGGGCAAAAGGTAGTTGGGGGGAGATTCAAAACTGCTCCATTCAGACTGTACTCCAACTGCATTTAGGGCGCAAAAAAAGTCATGCTTAACTATCAAATGGCTCTGAGAGAAGGCGATGGGGTAAAATGTAGTTATGGTACGTGGGAGGGGGGAGGGGGGAGGGGAAGGAGAAGCGCTCAGTGGCGTCCTTATTTTTGGAAATAACTAAATTAGTCGGGACCCTAACACCTAAGCATTTGCTTAGAAGATCTTTGACGTGTAAACCAAAAAAGCTAAGAGAAAAAAGTAAGAGATAGAAATAAAAAAAAGAGATACAGTGTCTGGTGTTAATCAGTCCGCTTGGGATGCACACCCACGTTCACTTCAAGATTCAGGATCGTTTGAGGTTCACGAACGTGTAACTGGCCAATACAACGACTTGCGGTGGCTAGCCGATGTGTCGAGTCGGTGTTTTTATCCTCACAGGCAAGTCTCGTACCTATTTATCAACCCTGAATAGATGAAAGGCTTGGTGAGCGCTTAGCTAATTTAATTTAGTTTTAATTACCCAAGTTTCAGGTAAAATTGTGAAGGGCAAGCAGCGTGACCGAAAGACTCGCAACGCCATCACTGAGATCGTTACCCGGGAGTACACGATCCACACGCACAAGAGGACCAAAGAAGTTGGATCTAAGAAACGTGCTCCTCGAGCGATCGAGGTGATTCGTAAAAAAAGAGATAAAAAGAAAAAATCCAGAAATACGGACGCCACTGCGTTCCCCCCACCCCTTCTACCTTTTCCCCTGCGATGTTTCATTAATCGCTGGAAGTGGATAGATGAGTCACTTGGAGCCCCAAAATCTAAGGATTAGTTCTTGAGGACCTGCGACATGAAGGCTAAAGCTACCAAGAGAAAAAAGAAGATAGAGCTGGAACGCTGGAACCATTAACGTTTAAATTTCAACAAACTCCCCAATCGGTCTTGCTGGAAGTGAATAGCCAAGTCATTTCATTTAGTACTTTCAACGATGAAAAAGGATCGAAAATGTCCTTGAAACAGTGCTTCGGAGAAAACGGTTGCGATGGAGGTGGGACCCTCGATAGTTGCGCTCGTCTCCGCAGTCTAGCTAGCTGCATGGTCCCACTCAATCGCAACCGCCTGCGCAACTGCACCAGATTTCACGTCGCTTTACCCGCCTATGTCTAGGAAGCTTCTTGTGAGTCTCACTCACTTTCTCACTACTGATTCATAAACCGCCTCATATACACCATGCAGAGTAAAAACTTTATGGGACCTACAGTGGTCGATCTGCTCCTTTTCTCTTCATCTTTCTATTCTTGCAGAGAAGTATTGATTTGATCACAGTTTTAACCATAGCTTTTTTCAGTGTTATTTCACCATATTGTCGCAGCTGTTTGCCAGAACGTTTAGAATGAGGCAAAAATCTGGTATAACTTAATGCTAAGCACAAATTTCACTCCAGGTGAGTGTCGTAATTACCACTAAATCATCGTCTTTCTATTCGCGAATTACCTCGCATTCAAATTTGATCACTAAAATGTCATATTTTCTCTATTTCCATCATCATAAGTCGGCCTATTTTTTTCTAGACGTTGTTATAGGGACATATTTCAGATATCACGTAACGGAACAGTTTTTCATGTGAGTGAGAGGGATGTGATAACAGCTTCCTTTTCAAACGTTCATCAATAATGTCTCGATTCTTATACACTGGGGATCCCTCGACACATTGCTGTCTTCCAACAAAGGTATCTCCTTTATCGTTCTGATTTCAAATGTAATCTGACATCCAGGATATTGTTTGTATGTTGAAGATGTAATGTGATGAACATATTTGCAGACAACATGTATCATTCTTTGTATATTAATGTCTATATTGCAGTTTGGTGTATTCATATTCTTGCCGCCAGCACCTCGTAAGTGTTTTGTTGTTGCACCTGTCCTAGGGGTTTCGCCGTTTTAAAACACTATTTGTTCATGCTACATGTGGATTCAAAAAATTGATTTGAATCAGTAAATAGTTTTCCGACCCATGAATCGTACATCGTTCTTCAATACAACCGTTTTCAATTGCAATAAATTCAATTTATATCTGAAATTTCAGGATACGCACTTGTCGCAGCTGCTCCTCTTGTTTTGATATTGACGTTGTTTAGCATTTTGAGACCGGATCCAACACTTCTTGTGGTCTCTTTAGTGTGTACAGTAAGTCACAAATGTACGAATTCGTTGTTAGAAATCAACCTACATATGTAGTTCTTTTTTTTGTTCCACAAAATTTCGTGCACTCTTAAAGTCAAATAACAAAGGATTTTCCCGTAACACCAAACCAGCTTTAATGTAATCTTCCTCAGAAATCACGAAAAAACACGAGAGATTTTTTTAAATCAGTTGGTGAGAATGTTTCTCTAAAAATGAGAAGAAAATTCCTTCTGCTAATTTAGCTTTTTGACTTAGAAAGAAATTATGACTATAATCAGATCTGCTAATGGAAGAGGGTCCTCATCAGTACGTCTAATTTTCCACTGCCAATCAGCTGAATGCTGTCAGGCGCATCGATTATAATTGAGCAATTTTGGACCCAACACCAACAGCTTTGTGATGAAAACATTAAGGGACAATAAGTATTAGCGGAATGGTTATGAATGATTTAAAATTTCACTGGTGAACAGATTTCAATCGTAACCCGGGTCAAAACGATGTAAAACACGGTGGACATGCGTAAGCTGCCGCCCCCTAAGCGGTGCATAGGAGCTTAGCGGTTAAGATCGAAGGGGGCTCTTGCTATCACCACTCATCGCTACAGTTCGGGACCCACCTTGTCCATCACATGGATTATGACTTCAGTGGGTGGGACCCATGGACTGTTGTCGCATGTATGTGATCATCTGCACTAAATATGAGTTGGAAAACAATTTATCTTGGTCTACCTCTTTCGTCGGGGTAGGTGTTGAGCAGTCGGTAAGATGTTCACCTGTAACTACAAGATCGGCGGTTTGAAACCCCTAGTGCTTTTCGTTCCGCCGGGGTCGATAAATTGGTAACGTACTTGTCTGGGAGGATAAAAAAAACTTTGAGACATCCAGCAAGTTACTATATAGGCGAAGCACGCGCTCATTAACCTGAATCGATGTTAAACATCGCGACGATCTTCATAGGAATCGACTCGGTCACGTACTTTTTAAATGGTTTTATTGGTCGACCGCTCCCTCGTAGACGCGGTGCGTTCTAGCGCAACTCGTAGGAACTAGGGCGCTTCCTACGCCGTTTTTCAGGACGATTGGGGGAGAAATAATTGTCGTCACACGCATATTCGTTATTCAAACTCTGTATTTTCTGAGAGAGACACCAATACCGTTAATGTGATATGATGCTTTCAACTTGGGGTTTCGCGTGGCATAGAGAAATGACGCTGTCACAACTTCTTTTTTGTTTTGAAAATCGTCTTACCTTGCAACTACGTGATCAATCCATGATAACGTGACCAAGACGACTGTATGTGACATTCCTTCCGAAAGGAAATTTCGAAGGGAATGTCACACCATCGAAAACTGTGGTTTTATGGATGTGTCGAATTCCTCCCAATACTGCACCCATTACTGCTTAACATCCAAGTATTAAGTGCTAAATATATCACGTGGGAGAAATGAAACGTGAAAGCGATATTCAGATAATGTTAACCGGGAAAAAGGTCTTTCTTTCTATTTTAACGTTTATTGTACATAGGTAAAATTGTTGAAAAACACAACACAACTTCGCATCGCAAGAACATTATTTTCACAGCAGAACACAGGTAGATATCTTATCCGAGCAGAATGAAGGGAACTGAATTTCTAATGTATATCGATATCAATAAGGTCTCAACAATGTTCCATGTGTTAGCGATTTTGATGTTAGAACTCGAATAACTGCGATAAATTCTCTCTTTTTTAGACGCTCCTACAAGTTCCCGGCATTCTCGTAATAGCTAAAGCAATTATAGGAATATCTTCTCAAGGTGAACACACAACCATTCACTGTCAACCATACTTCAGCAGCTATCAGTGCTGGTTATACGACTTAGGTACGCATGTTATAATGTCTTATACTTACACTTCTGGTTGTGTTTTATACTTCTTTTTTTAATGGAGCTCAGTTTTTGTGTATCGCTATAAAGACACTAAAACAAAGAAGATTGTATATTTTTTATAATCAAGTACCAAAACTTTCTGTTCTCTCAACTCTTATCTGAACTGCATATCTATTATTAGCGAGATAATTCGAACATTTGGCGAACCATGGTTTAGAAGAACGTAACGCTGCTTTCCCAGGAAATTTCTCTTAACTATTCTAAGGAAATGAACAGCACAGAGCATTGAAAACATATCTTCATCCTAATGCTGTGTGCTATTTAAGAAAATTCCCTCTCCAGTTTTCCATTTTTATTTTTGCTTATTTATTAGTTTTCCATTCCATTTCCCATAAGAGGGTTTTCTTTATTTCAACCGTTCTTTCGTTTCTTTCTCTTTCTTTTAAAATTTAATATGCGCAGTATAGAAAACTATCACTAATGTGATTTTCCGCTGTGGAATTGTGTCTCTCAAATCATCCTCTTTTCAATTTTCCCTCTCCGTAACGCAAACTCTATGGTCAACGTCTTCATCTCAATTTTTAACGTCGTAACGAAATAACTGCATGTTAAATTGCATGACCTCATTCCAAGCAGAAGTTCTATTGTTTTGTTTATGTCACGCAAGTGCGATGGTCTGGTTGATTGAAGCCAGAATTGTGGCGAGCAACTCGAGTTAATCCGCTTTCAGAGGTATTTGGAAGTACTACTCTGCAGCTTGCTCATAATTGAATTCTTGTTACATTGGATACTTTTCTGTAGTCAATATGCACAAATTATCTGCTTCCAAAATCCTATAGTCCTATGCTTCAACTTTCGGAGTTTCATCAGGGTATCACCTTTATTAAACTTAAGCTTAAGCTTAGTCATTATCTATCCAAGAAAAAGTTACTCCTAGCGATGATAAATAGTTGAGTCCTATGTGAATTTTAGAGACGTTCCTCACATATCTCTGATCGAGTCGTTCCCTGTCCACAATTGAGAATCCTATGTGATTTAGTTTAGCCTTCTACAAAACTGTTGCAAATTGTTTGGGCAATAACATTTACGTCGAGAGGCGTTGAAAAACTTTAACATAACATGACGACATTACGAGAGTGTGTATAATAAATCGAAGAGATTCACGACAAAGATCTTTTCATATCCAAAGTTTTTAAAGTTCAAAGATAATGGTTGTGCTTTATTGCAAAGAATTTTTACGTTGACTTAGTCACACGTGTTTGAATGTTTGAAACTTCAAAGTTTTATATGGTAATTTTTCCTTTACATTTATTTGCGACATTCATGCTGACCTGTTTAAAGAAAGCGTCTATCTTTGGGGAGCAGTCATCTTCTCTATACTATCGCTCCTCTTCTACACATTTCTGGGGACCGGTCTCCAAAAGCTACGAATCTTGCCTACAGGAGCTGTTACTGCAGTGTGTGTATTATATGTATCTAGTAAACTATTTAGCTCGTCAAGTTCTTTTGTGTTTTTTTCAGGATAGTTAATCAGCAACCGCTGAAAATGGAGGCTTCAAAAATTGCTTCCGAAGGTGCATCGCGTTCTGAAGTCACAACTATTCCTGTCGTTTGGCCGGCTCACCACTAACTCCTTATCCGCCATCTACGTTTTCATCTCACTGATCTATTCATTCATATCTACAAGCTGTCGAAGGGAATTTGTTATATTTATATATTATGTATTTGTACTATTTATTAGTATATTATGTTTCGACTGTAGTAAATGTAAATTATTATTGAAGTATTATTACTGTAAATTATTATTGAAGTATTTAAGATTGCAACGTTTAAATACACAAGAACTTCATAAAAACAACTCATACGAGCAGTTTAGATAATGTGTTGTGCATATCTACATCTCAGGTGCGGGTGTAGCGTAGTCGGTAAGCGGTTTAAGCTGTCTGCATGATTGATCGGAGGTTCGAACCTCCTAGTGCTAATCAAGCCTTTCATCCCTCTGTGGTCGATAATTTAGTGCCAGACTTGCCAGGGAGTATAAAAACACAATGGGTTGACACATCGACTAGCCCCCGCAAGTCATTGAATAGGCCAGATACACGTTCATAAGCCTCAAATGACTATGAATTGAAGTGATCGTGGTTAAGCGGATTGATTAACGCCAGACACTTTAGTTTTACATCTAAATCTCACAAAAGTGATCATTACATAGAATTTAAGAAACAAGCAAAATCTAGTTCTAGCAAGCGATAATTCCGTTCAGGTGGTTAAAAAATAAATGTGTTATTTATAAAGAAGAAGGGAAGGATGCTGTGTCTACACAATCGCAACCAGCCGTATGGTGGTGCATGAACTGGGATGCACACCTTCATATAACATTAACCAATATGTTGCACGTTCGTGTATTTATTGAAAAATCCGTAATAGCATAACATTATGAAATAAGCTTCAACTACATAAAAGAACTTTATGAGGCAACTGCTCCTTTAGCTTGTATCTTTAGTTAGTTTCAGTAGTTTGGTTCGGTAGTTCCAGTCAGGTCATTAGTATTCAAGGCCGAATGCCATCTACGTGGTTCTTCGCAGCTTCTCAAATTTTTGCTCTGTAATCTAACAATAACACTGCAAAGATTACTTTAGTAGGCTCCTCGATATTTCTGTTTGGGTTGCTTCCTTCCAGGCGCTGACTAAGATATATAGAGGTTTTGACTTGGTTACTTAATCGACGGGCTGTCATTACCGCTTTATGCGATTGCTCGCATCATCGCCAAGACATGTAGTCCTGGAATACAACCGTCCTTAACATACTCGATCTACAGCACGCACAGAATCCATCCATTCGTCACTATTCCATAATCTGCGAGGCTTGACGTATCGCGTGAACTGCCTATCGACACCGAGTGACCGGAGTACCTCAGGTAGACAATGTCCAGCGGTGGCGTGGCGTAACGAAACGAAGAGGAATTACAGAAGATTTCACGCTTCCTCTAGGTGCTTAACCTATTTGGGTTGAGCTTTGGCGATGTGTTCGACAGCAACACGTTTTTGCGATATTTCTCTTCGATTTCCCAATATTACTACTGATGATATTTTCAAATGTTTAATTACTAATAAACATATCACATACAAATACCCGGAACTGCACAAGATCGCTTTAGTGAGATATTTTAAAATGTTATTATATAGTATGTCTACTAGATCTCCAGCTTTTATATTAACCGTATCTTCGTATCTATTTGATCGTCAATGCGTCATTGAAGCTATAGTCGGGTCATAACGACATGAAACACGGTGCAGTCTCGTAAGCGGGTGCGCTCACGCGATGCGGTGGAGCGTAGCGGTTGGGATCGATGTGGGACCATTGCGAACTGCAGCGATGAAAGCTGCTAGCATGGGTCCCCACTCGGTCCTAACCGCTACGCTCCACC
Source organism: Necator americanus (assembly GCF_031761385.1). Taxonomy (NCBI): domain Eukaryota; kingdom Metazoa; phylum Nematoda; class Chromadorea; order Rhabditida; family Ancylostomatidae; genus Necator; species Necator americanus. Next base: position 9,160,369 of record NC_087375.1, read on the forward strand.
ACATCGCTTCGAGCGCAGCCGCTTACGAAACTGCACCGTGCTTCATGTCGTTTGACACCACTATACATAGAACTAGCCCTTGCACAACGTCATTATTCCACAGTCATTCCTCTTTACTGGAGACCATCCGGATTACCCCTTCTTACTTCTCCTTTGAATATTCTTGTTTCTAAACCATCTTCCCGTCTATAGGTAGGTAGAGGCAATACATTTTTTATCAATATCTATACGTCGTATACGCGTCCCTCATAGAGGTGTAGAAGCTATTTGGCCGTCCATAAAGCCGTGCCCTACTAGTTTTAGTTCTTTAAAATAATATTGTCATGAAGAATTGTCTTCTAAATTCGTGTTCTTAACAACGGTTAATGTAGTTATCTAATGTAGTTATACGAGAAGGTACTAATTTAAACTCAGGCTAAGATGGTGTCAAATTTCCTAATATTCTACATCATAGAGAAAAGTACTTAACAGAGCTTTTTGAGAAACAAATCGGGCAAGATACCAAGTGAGAAAATACCTCAAGGAATGCAGCAAATGGAATGTGACTGCTTGTATCAGCTTCCACAGTCCTTGTTCTGGTATTTACAGATTGCGTAACCCAAAAACGCTCAGCAAATACTCAAACTACCGGTGACTCTGATGAACACATTGCTCTCGTTACAGTAAACTAATATTTATTTGCCCTTTTTATCATTGCATTCGATAACACTCTTCAGGATACTCTTTTCGTTGTGTCTTTCGTTCGACGTTGTTGACATAACAGCAGTTGCATCTCATGAAGGTGATTGTTTTCTGCACTTTGATTCCTTCTTTGAAAATCCGTTATTTGAGAACTACATTGGAAAATTGGCGACATATTTATTTTCTTTTCAGAGAAATTGTGTACTTCTTGCTGCTGCAGTAACCGCCACTGAAGTGGTTTCCTATTCCTTTCTACCGGCGGCAATACGTTAGTTGCAAGGGATTGTTGCTTATGCAGTTTTCACAAAAAAAAAGTGATTACGGGTGAAAAGAAAATAGAAGGGGTATTTGTTGGTGTTCAAGAAATATGAATAATGACAGAAGAGGCATGAGTTTTTTTTTTTTAGTTCTTTGAACAGAAGGTCACGTTTGCTTAGTTATTAGCAGATGTCCTTGCCAGCGTTTTCTTTCTTGATTGTCTTTTCTACCTATTCAGTAGAACAAATGAACCAACATCCAGTATTTTAGGATTATTTTTCATGCTGGCTTCGATAGCGGTATTTATTGGAATATGGATGAACACACGTGAGACTAGCAGAACTAAAGTTATGGTGCTCATGGTCAGTGATGTGAGTAGCGTATGCCTCTACGAATATATTATCCTTATTGTGTTCTACGAAAGTCATCGCAGTTGCGTAGTCGATCTATATCTAATTTTGGAACAGTATTCGGAAGATAAGTTGGATTTTTGATCAATGTGACTTCTCCCACTCCTCTATCTTGCAGTATAGTCAGGTGAAAACGACCTTAATTTCTGTGCAGTTGCGTAAACGGAGCGGTTAAGTTAGCGTTCGCGAGCGACTCAACAACTGCACCGAGCTACAAATCGTTCTCACCCGACTATGCTTTTGTTTGGTCAGGAACCTTTTTTGTTTATTTTTCTCATGCTAGCACCATCTCAGATCAGTCAGTGTAGAACAAATTTAAAGAAGAAGTTTCATGTTTTTCCTTTCGGTTTTAATATGCTGCAACAGAATGTCAAATAATAATGATGGGACAGTTCATTTCGAAAATAAGCACCATCCAGAAGTGAGTTGTGGGGAATCGGCGTGATTTATCCCGGAAGAAACCGGTAGTACAAATCATCATGCGCCATGCTCGAAATCACTGCCAGGTTTTCTAGTATGCTATGTTGGTTAACTTACAATGCGGTACGCATAAATATGATTGTGGACCATGTTTTATCAGGATTGAGTGCTGCATGAGTGCTTCCCTATCCTTCGAATCCTCGCTTTATTGGATCACATAATACAGCCAGTCGCATCACTCGTCATGATGCGTCAGTGTATTGATTGACATATTGTTGTACTTCTGGATCTATCGTTCTTTATAGTCTTGTACTTTGTGGCACACTTCTGTACTCCACTGTGGGCGTGTTCAACACACATATGATATGTTGTAGAAATCCATGACTCATTTACGTGAAAAGGACACTATAGTGAAAGACACAGAAAACAGAGAACCCAGAACGGAGAAAATCATCAAAATCAGCGGCCCAGCAAAGAAACCCAATGTGTTCGGGAACAGAAACCTGCGTAGTCAACGTTGCAAACCGAATAGGCTTTGTTTCCTTTTCATTGGAACGGTTGCTCTTTTCTCCTATATTTGTATTGACAAATGGTACTTGAACGTGCTAACGATCCACCCCCTTTCCATGCTCGATCAATGATAATTGAAAATAGTTTGTGAACGACGTGACTGTTGGGGAAATCATGCCGACATTATTCCGATACGATCACACCTTGCAATATTTGATTCGGAGGGAAATACAACGGAACCTTTGAAAGGCTGTAGAATCAGTTTAATTCAGGGCTGGTTTTTCAAGCGCTCGGACAATTCTGATGAAGTGTTGGGTCTTTGCACATTCTTTTCTCGAATTTTTTGGTTCCTTAAATCTTATTAATCATAGGTGCGATAGGGAGAAGCCGGACCCTCCTCAGGTGAAGGGGGCTTAGCTGACGGGGAGCAGCTCAAGTGAAGGGAGTCCTTTCGTCAACCTCCCAAAAGTGAAAGGGAAAATTTGTTGGAAAAAACTGTTTAAAAGTGAAGGAGTTCCCTTCTCCAACCGTTCAAAAGTGAAGAGGATCAGAGCACCGGCTCCGATTATCGCATCTATGTTATTAATAAAAATCAGTGATCAGCAGTGTGATTGTCATCATTATCACCAACCAAATGGTACTTCTCAATGCCCTTCTTCCAGAAATGGAGAGGCAGTGGTGATAAAAAGTCGTTTAGTACGGTCTTGAGTTCATTCAGATCACTGAAAATTTGTTTGCACAGATGTTGGTTCAGAGCCAGGAACAGGTGATAGTCTTATGGGCAATATCTGAGCTATGGGGAGGGTGGGAGACAGCTTTCCAACCCAAGATCACAAGAAATTGAAAGAAAAGTCACCCCTTCGGTGTGAGGTGTCACGTCTTCATGCAGCAGTGGGACGTAGAGGCATTTTGAGTGTTTTTTCCCTTCTGCTCCGGCCAGCTTCTGGAGTAGAGTCTGCAGCTTAGCGTTGAATATCTGATTACCCTTCAGCAGCTCCCAGAGTAGAAAACTGCGAGTTTCAGGATACAACAATGAAAAGAGAAAAAATAAGCAGAGAACCCAATAGCACTTAAGTGATGTAACTAAAAAGGCGCTCCGAGTGCTATAGTAGGGTCAAAACGACATGTAGCTTGGTGTATTTCAACAACAGCGAAGAGTGGTGATACACATGATTAGGATGAAGAGCAAGGATGCTCTTCGATCCTAATCGCTATGGACCATGAATCACCTCATGGATCGCTCAAAGCGCTGTCGCTCAAAGGCATCGTATCATGTAGTACGGAAAACCTAGCGAATCCTTGTTTGTTCCCACGGGGGATGTTAGAACACGCTTCCTTGTACAAGTTCAGGCCCCCCACAGCTTGGTCAAGTAAAACCAATGAACCCTAATCATTGGTTTTACTTGACCAATGAACTCTATTCATTGGTTTTACTTGAATAGGGTGGTGAGAAGGCATCACTGATCTTTGACCGGTTGCTCGTGGACGCAGCACGTGCACTGGGGTGGTGAGTTCCAACCTACCTCGTCGTTCTCCACGCGGTTTTTTTCACGAAGATTAGTGGAGTATGAGAGGAGCCACGCTGGGTTCCGCAATCTACAACCCGAACACTGCGAGTTCCCTGAAGTTTCCTTACTACGTCAATTTCGTGATTCGCTGCCTTTACGCAACACCGAGCTTTATGTAATTTAGTACCGACTATGTTTCTTAATTTTTTATTTGGCGTATCAATCCACTTGGGATGTGCCAACGCGTTCTACTGCAGTTCGTAATAGATGGAGTTTTGGAACTGGTGTTGGCATATACAATGACTTCTGGGATCCACACCATTTATCAGGTCTGTGTTCGTATCCTCCCCGACAGGCCTGGTACCAGTTTATCGACCCGGAAGGATGGAAGGCTTGGTTGGCACAATCTGTTTCACTAAGGGCGGGTGTAGCACATTCGATGAGAGGTTCCGCTGTGGCTGTAACATGATTGATCAGAGCATCGAATCCGCCCTAGTGCCGACCAGCCCTTTCATCCCTCCGGAGGATAAATTGGTACCAGACTTGTGTGGGAGGATAAAAACACTGAATTGGTACGTCGGGTACCCCCGCATTGTATAGGCTAGACAAGCGTTCATAACCCTCCAACGAAATTCTTAATTAAGGGGGCATCCTGGGTGGATTGATTAACACACTACATTTTATCCTTTAATCTCTATCCATTTCAATGGAAACACCGAGATTCTTTCTCCCATTTTTAGGCACTTCTAAAGTTGCCGGTGTTTGTCGCAATTTTTCAAATAATAACTACGTTAACATCGTACAACAATCCGCATCGACCTATATACTTTAATGACTCCATATGTATTGCACATTACAGCAAGCACCGATGTTTCCTATATGGTCTATGTAAGTGGCCAACATTTCTTGAGAACACTCATTACAAATGGCTAGCATGAAACGTATGTTGTCGAAAGTTTTCCTTCAGCCACTGCATTCCTATGGGTTGGTTTAACGGTATCGTTATTCTGTTGTATAACCGACATACCGCTTATGTTACAACTTTGGAAACTCCATTCCCGAAGCAGCGATGTGACGTCGTCAAGGTATTCAAAATGTTTGAATATTAAGTACATGATCATTAACTGACATTGTGATTCTAGAAATGGCACAGATGTAATGTGTCGTTGTCCAACTTTGACCACAATTGACGTTCCACCACCAATTTACACTACGATAACCTCAAATTATCCAACCTCGAGAGATTCAACGAGAACACTTGAAACATCGTTGCCTCATTGTAATCGTGTGGATCGATCCACCTTGTGTGAACTTCATCGCACCTACCTCGATCCGTTAAGTCAACCACTACCGCCACCATACTCTCCATGAAGAAATACTGTTTACATTGAACAAAAAGAAATAAGGCGAACGCTTTTCATACATAGCTTTCGATCTACACATCTCACACAAATCGCAAGTGCGCTATGAGAGAGTTGCCGAATGCCGATTCACGCGTTCAATTGAGCTCTGAAAGAATAGTTATGGAGTGATATCGTGCATTTCTACTTTATTGTTATCCCAGCTTGTGTCATAATCTTTGGAAAGTGTTGAATACTGTAAAGGAATTTTGTTCTGTTTCATGTTTTTTTTTGGAAAGAGGAATGGCGCATTTGTTACTGAAATTTTGTAGAGAAGAAATAGATTTTGTGCCGTAGCCAAGCACTATGACAAGCGAAGCGCAGCCTGTAGGAGGTCTGTGACTGTCCGGCTGTTACTGCATGATCGATGTTTCGAAATCGTCCTAGTGTTGTACTAACGAGGCTTTTCATTCCCTCAGGGTCGAAAGGTTGCTAGCAGACTTGTCTTGGAAGATAAAAACACTTACTTGGTACATTTGCTCGCTGCTGCAAGTCAATGAATAGGCTAGAGACGCATTCGTAAGCCTCAAACGCTTCTGAATTGCAGTCAAGGGCTTTAACGCTTCCCAAGCGGAATGACACGTCATAGACTTTATCTCTCTATCTTCTATCCGACTAATTTGAATTAATCGGTAGCGGTTGGTACGGGCTAACGTGGCAATCCTCATTTTTTGTCGGGGTGTGTCGTGCTTACACATATCTGAGCCTATCCTGTTCGACTTCCAGAGCTCGCATACAATCCATCCTTCCGTCGCTGTTCCATGATCGACGAGACTTGACGTCTCGACTGAACTGCCTGTCAACCCCACATGTTCTCAGATATTCCCTTTTCACTTCTTTCCAGAACTTTATTTCATGACCAGGAGGCCCTTTCCAGTCCGAAACAGGGAACACCCCCAGGATAACTTTGAGGATATAATCAGATGATCTCCTTATAACGTGACTAAAGAGTCAAACACGGTTTTCTATGACTACTTCAGAAGGCCGTGCAAGATGTTGATGTGGATACTTGTTGATTACAAGCCGAGTGGCGTGGTTTCTTGGCGATGTTTGATTAGCCGATCCAGAATGATCCGCTTCAAAACATACATTACACGCTATTCCACGATATTATCTCACATTCCTAGGTGATTCTTGGGTTCCGTGACGAGCTTCCTGTGGAGAGGAGTTACGACAGCGTGTCTCCATGAAGCAGTCATCCTTCCGTCAGTCATTATTGAACGGATGAAGTGCATCATCTCACGAATCCTAGAAGTGGGAAGAAATTTCAACACTTCTGCGCTAATTGCATGGTTTTTCAGATCTTTCCAGATTTTCAATTCTTCATTTTTTTGATACGCACCAGAACCACCTACTCCTACTCCGTCGGTGGTTCTTCACTGATCGCGGTGTATGTTGGTTATTGGGCGCACTCGAGAGACAGACGGCGCTCGCCGTTTCAGCAAGGTGTGAAAATGTTCCAGTGGGAAAGGGGTGCCTCCCCGACAGCAATCTTTAGGACAGGCGAACATCTCTTTATCTTGCCGTTATGCTACCTTTGCAGAGCATAAACGTTTCTCGGGTTTTTTCTAACTACTTCGCTCTTAATGTCCATTGGGTCTCACGATCACGTTTCAGCTGACGAAGCTGCTGTACTTTCTTCTCAGACCATTCTGCTAGCTGAGGTCACGAGTAGTGCGGGCAATACATACGAAATTGTAGGTGGATTTTGTCCCCGCAGTTGCAGAAGCGAATTTCTTTTTTGGTGTGAAAACCGTGAGCGTCTTCTTCGCAACGTTCTGATTGCATTTAGTGAAAGAGTTAGCGTCATTCACTCTCTCCTGGTCCGTAATCCAATTTTCATCGACTCTCGTTGGCGGAACTTCATTCTGCATCGTTCGTTTTTCAGACCTGCCACGTCAAGCTTTGGTTGGTGTTGAACTCCACGATTCCGTTCCTGGAACAGTGCCGTGAAGCTGAGCAGGAATGTGCTGTTGTCAGAATTGAATGCTACATCCCAGCTCTAGATTTTGGGATGTCTAACAAAGGGTTTTTCTTTCTCAGAACGTAATCGTGCTGAAAGATGCAGACTCTAAAGATGAAGCGAAGGATGACGACTCTGAAGCTTTAGCTTTAGAGTTGGCATCTTCCACTTCCGTTGCTCTTCTGGCGTTAAAGATGATGTCAGTTGCCACGTAAGTTGATGGCGTCGATGATTGTGGGTGCAATGATGCATTGATGAGGTTCGTAGATGGAATGATGAGGTTTGTATGCTGGCAAAAGTCTATCAAACGACTTCCGTTATCCGATGTTCGCTTCGTGGGATGGACATTTTCCAGACACTCCTTTAATAATTGCCCAACTCAACTCAACTCATATAATAATTGCCTGCCCTGGCTAGGCATCTTGGATATAAACACATTGCTCATCGCAGAATGTCAGAATGTGTCCTTGTTGCAGTCCTCAGAGGTTTCCGTAAGTTCATGAGCACTTGCAATCCAGGGCTTGAGTCCTTTGTGAGCACGCAATCGTACAAAGGTGCATCATGACGATACTGTTCTGAACTCCTCCACCAGGTTGTAGTCGCTCCTCTACTGTGCAGCCTCCTACTTTCTTTCCATCAGCAACGCCGCAATAGATGATGTAATTGTCGATATTGATGATAGGGCGATCCTTTATGCTTGTTTCCTGCAATGCAGCATTAAGTGCATGCAGATATCGCAGTTATCTGAAAAGAGCGGCTTGTTGGAGTTTAACTGACAGCGACAGGCAGTTCAACGTCATGTTGCCGGATGTTTGTTGCCAAAGCTTTCATGTCTCCCTCAGGCATTTCACGTATTAGGATATGGAGTCTTGCGTGATGCTGAACGACAGAAACTTTTCGCAATGTATGGGAAGTTTTCACAATATAACAGTGAGAATTATGCAGATCGTACGCTCCCAATGCGTATAGTCAACTGCGATCAAATATTGCGTTTGGTAAAAGCAGGGCCGCCACAGGCGGGTAACAATCAAACATATATTCACCGCCCCTATCCGAGCACTGTGTGAGGACATGTGCGTATCTAATGTGCGTAGAATTTTGGTAGTGTCGTGTGTGAGAAGATAGATGTTGGTAGGTAGGCGGTGCCATTTGAACAAAATTCGTCTCGATCGCATATAGTTTGATTTGGTGTATGAACTGCACAATGGGCCTTTTTTTTCTGAAAATTTAAAATGAGAACTTGTTGGTTGACGTTCAAGTGGTAACGCATCACAATTCTCCACATATGGAAGTATAAAAAAAAGAAATTTCCTGAAGCCACCTTAATTCTCGATGACAGGAAAAGAACCGTCGAGCTGTATGTGTACATGAATCAACGTAAGGAATTGAGTGTGATCGTATTCCATCTATATCTTATACGTATTTGGCGAATCGTCGGTGTTGCACTTAAGACTCCGATGGAAGAGGCCATTTTGTTGACGGAAGTGAATGAATATCATTAATATACACAGTTCGGTCGTACGTTGATGGCTAGCAGAGCTCTTAGATATCTAACTTTACTGCCCTGAATCTGGCTGAAAGCCAAGTACCTAGGTCGGAATTGGACAGGGAACTAACTCTTGCTCGCTGTAATCTTTTTATCCTTCTTGTCATTTCACTTTGTATCCACTGCATTTGTTTTTGCCTGTTCGATATATTTTGTTGTATTGTATTTTTTGATATTTTGGAGATTTTTTTTTGACTCTTGAGTGTAATTAATGGATAAATCTTTTTACTTTTAAATCCTGAATTAGATATTCATAACGTCTACGTTCATGTGCGCACCTTTCAGGTGTGCATTCACCTGTATCACCTGTGCTCCCGTTGTTCATCAATTTGCTCGAGCGGGCACCAGTAATACTTCCATTTGTACCGACGGCTGTTGCCCAGCGGCACCCCTTCTCGCAAGGAACTCAAAGAGCGTCTTACCTTTTTTGAAGGACTTCGTGAAGAGGTCTGACCATCTGTCGGCGGTCTTCCTGCGGTGCGTTTGACGTCGCGTGGTAATCGAGTCGCTTACGTCTCTGGTCCAACGATCACTTGCGTAAAGCGGGTTCTACTTCTTCTACTTCTATCATCACCCTTTCATTTCCGCGTTCTATGACGCTGATCGCATTTTCCTCCTGCTTGCGAAACGCTCACGTTTCTGAAGCGTAGGTCAAAGCAGGAAGAACAGTGGTGTTGAATAGGTGAGCACGGAGCCGGATGTTCTTGGTTCTCTTCATTACATCCTCGATGCTCTTGAATGCTCCCCATGCCGCTCGTTTCCTTTTGTCCGGTCGGAGGTGAGGTCGTTCATCATGTTGATTTCCCGAGCTAGATACACATAGCTGGAGAATTCGGATATGTTCGTTCCGTTGAGCGTGAATGGGGCATTAGAAACCCTTCCGTCCCTCATAAATTCCGTCTTGTCTAGGTTCAGCTAAAGACCGAGCTTTTTACACGTTTCATCATATTCGGCCAGCATCAGTTCTGCCTGATTGATGCTTGGTGTCATAAGAACGATGTAATCAGCGAAACGAAGATGGTGCAAATGCCGGCCGTAAACTTCCACTCCCATGTCATCCCATTCCAATCTTCGCTTCGCGTTCTCAAGAGTGGTACTGAATATTGTGTCACCCTGCCGTACCTCTGTCTTCACGTCGATCATGACATCATTGTAGAATGGGGAAATTTTGTTCGTGAAATTGCTGTACAACTCACCAAGTATCTCTATGTACGGAGTAAGGACGCTTTGGTTTTGGTTGTCCGAGGCCTCCATGACCGGTTCGGTCTCAACTGTATCAAAAACTTTCTTTAAAGGCATCACCCCACGAATCTGAGGTAGTGCAAATTTCAGGTGGAGTATTCGTATACGGGATGGGAGGCTACGGAGAGGAGGGTGATTACGTCCATTTCTTCCTAATTGCCGTAAAAAACGGCCCGGAAAATACGGCTTCATTCGTTTTGGCGCACCATTTTGTACAAGAGGTTCGATCGGAGCGCGCCAGTCTTGTGCGGCGCCGCATCTTCCGGGCCGTTTTTTTACGGCAATTAGCAAGAAATGGACGGAATCACCTCCCTCTCCGTAGTCTCCCATCCCGTATACGAATACTCCACCTGAAATCTGCACCACCTCAGATTCGTGGGGTGATGCCTTCAAATCGATGAAAGTGAGACACATCGGCTTGTACTCCCGCGATACTTTTGTGAGTTTTGGAAAAAAAACGGTCCTGTGCGTTACTCTTCCACAAATAAGTTAGAGTTTTGTGGATTGCTCAACCATTTGCTGTGCCAGCGAACACATGTTTCCACCACAACTCAGAGACGATTTCTGTGCTGTTGTAGGTCATAACTCATCGATTATTTTGAAAAGCAAACTCTTCTTGTAGAAGCGACGTACAACTTGCAAAAAGAAGGCAAGAAAGGGAAAAAAATGAAATGAATGAAACGGATGGGTAGTAGTTGTGCTGCTGGTAACACGTTTAGTTTCGACTGCACGGTCAATTGTTCGTGATCGCCCCATGTCAACTATCATTTCATATCTCCGGCCAGAGGTACCTTACACGTGTATACCGCCTAAGTCCAAGTCTATACATAGATCAGGGACGCATCTCTAACTCTCATACGATTTTGAATTGAATCTCGACAGCGTTGAGCTATCTCAAGTGGAGTGACCAACAGCAGAGACATTTTTCGAAATGAAACAGAATTCCTTTCAGACAGGCTAGCGGTAGCACTATGCGTCTTCAAATTTCAATTTCTCGGATTCTCGCAATGATACCCTTTCCTTTCCACTATTCACACATTATTCACACATATTTCATTCTGTGTTGAATTATTTCCGTGAATTTTTATTCTAATTTGCTTCCTTGACAATCGATTCGAATCGAAAATGAAATGAAATGAGAAGTGAAAAACCAATTTAAACGAAACAGCCTAACTTTATGTCGCTCTGGTTTGAATGAATGGATTGCGGCATTAACATTTTTCTAAATGTCACGTAATTTATGCCTCTAACAATGCGATGGGTATGAAATTAATATCAAAAATGACACATCCATTGGACCACAGTATCACTTCCCTGGGCTAATTCATATAAAATCACCACCAATGGCAGTTATGTGTTACAAATAGCGACAATGCGTCCCAACCTAGCGGTGAGTATCTTCCTCTTGTAATTTATCGACGACTATGAAATAACACAAGATCGGTTTAGGTACTCGTCGTTCTCTTCATAAGTTCCGCCTATGCTCTTGAATCACGTAGGTATTTTTGTTTCAGAAAGTACTGAATACTGTAGAGAGATATGATCAGAAGCTTGTCCAAAAGACAATAAAGAGTAAAGTGGATGAGGTGTACGGGGTTCTTCAATCTCTATGAAGATCTCCCTGCGCGTTCAACTTCATTTCGGAATCATTTGTGAAGTTGGAACGCGCGTTGGCCTGTGCAATCACTTGCTCGGGCAAACCGATATATCAATCCAGTGTTGTTGTCCTCCTGGACAAGTCTGGCACTAATTTACCGACTCCGAAGGGATGAAAGGATTAGTGGAAGTAGGGCAGCTTGAACCCTCAATTGTGCGTACAGCCATATTTAAATTCCAACTATAAAATCGCTTGACTTGTTTTTACAGCACTGGATAAAACTAACAGAAAACAGTTTCTTTTTTTTTGCTAAATGTGCAAATGTTTATTGTCTGTTGCATACACGGCTCGCATTTTAGAATTCGGCTGTAGTGGAGAAATGGGTGATGACAAAAGAGCAATCTTTCTTGAGGCTCACAATGAACTTCGCAGGAGAGTAGCACTAGGTAAAGAGGAAAACAAATTTGGATATCTAGGACCAGCACGGAATATGTACCAGCTTGTGAGTGACTTCTTTTTCTTTTAACTTGAATTCACACTTGGAAGACTTGCGAGTAAGTGAGGTTACAAGGTTCTAGAACTAAATTGTGAATGAGCAGTCTGGAAGAAGAAAAACAAACAAACGAGAATAAACAGTAAAATGACCACATTTCGACGAGACCCGTCCTACTGTACCAGAAAAACAGCAATCACCTTATTCTGGGACAAGAAGCTTGAAGTATGATTTCTTTAGTGTGACAATATTAGCATTAATTCGCCTTTAAGGTGTGGAAAACGGACGAGAAAATTTGAACAAGAGAAAATTTTTCAAAAAAGTGCACGAAAATCAGAAATGATATGCAGGAATTGTTTATTAGAGATCGTTTTGTTTCTTTTGGATAGCTGTTTGGAGCAACCAAAATAAACACAAGTATATATAGCAAAAAAAGTAGCAAATAGCCGAAAAAGACCGAAAGGTTTGAAGAAGGAGAAAAGGAAAATAGACTTAAGCACAACCCCGAGATCATAAAATCATCCGCTTTGGTGTAGTCTTCTGTGAAATTACAACAAGCTTTCGGATAGGAATTTGCTGATGATTCGATGCGGCGTCATCCTAAAACCATGTCTTTGCACAATTATTCGAAAGTATTTTTTTTACAGAATTGGGACTGTACATTGGAAGACGATGCAGCGAATTCTATTGCTGACTGTAGGCTTGATTCAACGGTCGATTCTGCTCGAAACAACATCGCGTAAGAAAATTTTCAAATTGCAAACCACTATGGACGAAGTTACACGTTTTGAAAAGTTTTTTATTGTTCCCAGGCTTTCCGGTGGCTATCTTCCTGATGAAGTTCTCATTACGCTTGGAATGTACCAATGGGAAAACGCGGTGAAATTCTTCGGTAAAAGTGAGCCAACCAACGTGAACGATGGAACTCTCTGCACATTTGCCAACGTGAGGATTTTCAATAATTCTTGTTGAGAAGAGTGAATAAATTAAGGAAAATGTGATTTTTAGATGGTACATGCAAACACCACGTCGCTAGGATGTGCTTACAAATCTTGTAATTCGAATTTCCTTATTACATGTCTCTACGACAAATGGTGAGTTCAAATAATTCTTTACTGCTTCACTTCGACGCTTCTGTTATAATGTTCGGCTCCTTTTTTTCGCGCTATCCACTACTATTTTATTTGTCATCATTTATTTGTGCTATGTTGTTATTTTGCTCTATTTCAGTGGCACCAAGGAACCTCTATTGTGGGAGATAGGTACTGCTTGTAAGGAAGATAAAGACTGCACCACTTACGAAGATTCGAAGTGTGTTGATAGTCTTTGTGTGGTCGACTAAAATTGCTAAGAGCAATAAATTTTCGCAAATATGTATGAGTTACATGGTGTAGGACGAGGAGAGAGTAGCGGTGAGGTCAGAGGTCATCACTGTGTCTGAACAGTCGACGGTTCGAAACCGTTCTCGGATAACCTTCGTTTTTTATCCTGTCGGAGTCGATTCGATTGGTGTCAGAATTGTGTAAGCGGACAATGACATTTGCTTCATTCATCGACTGACATCTGAAACCTATTATAGGACGCATACGTTTTTATAAATTTCAAACGATACTGAATTGAAGTTGAAGTGGTTGGCTCACCCCAAAGTGATTGGTCGGGGATCATTGATTTATTCCATAAATTGGCGTTCTTTTCAAATTTTAATTCTTTTTCTTTTTAATGTGACGCAGAAGCGGAAGCGGTAAGAAATGACAGTATTTTTTCAACTACTCTTCCTAGTTTACTGCGACACCGGTGCTGGAATTCATAAACGTAATGAATGAGGCTACAGTAGTAACTGATAAACTGTACCATCCATGGTCGTGAAATAAACTCGTGACAAAACCTCAGAATCCGTTCGTTTCGCAAAACATATATGTTTCAAACAAGAGATTACATGCGTTTATTCCACCTTGGGGACAACCTAAGGACCGCGAGCTTCGCTTCATCAGCTGTCGTGCTGGTGGTTTACGGGAATAACACATCGATAACAATCTTTCTCTACAACTCTAATGAATTGTGCTTTGAACTAAGAAACTATACATTTGAACAAACTAAACGTACTTTCGTTGAAGCAGTTACACCGCCATAGGATCAATACACTGAATTATGGTGCCTATGGCAGAAAATGAACAGAAATTATTAGGTGGGCGGGACGGCTTGGCTCGGGATAGTACCTTCGTTAATCAGTTTCGGGAACTCTGCACGTTTGTCAAAATTGTTGCTCGGTCTCCAAAACAATTCAAATGCTAGAATATTTATTTATTGATTACTCAACAATAGAAAGCACATTTGGTGTTTAAGGCTTAGTTCCTATTGAGATTTGATTAGAAATCAATTCAATCCTAACCAGAGGTTATATGAACGTGAAGCATTTCATGCGAAATAACAAAAGAAAAAAGAGCATATGGAGATCTTAGAAGATCAAAGAATCGATTGATCATCACCGAGAAATGTAAGGCACACATTTTTTTAAAAACTACATCCGAGTACCCATCGTATATTCAGCTCGTCGATTTCCTCTACAGTATATTATGCAGCGGTAGATCACGAAAGCGCAAACAGCTATCGTCATCAGAAGCAGTATCGCACTGATAACGATCACTGCCCAAAGAGGAATAGGGAAGTTCCAGCCTGGAAAAATTCACCACAATTCAATCAAATCAAAACATAAGTAAGCCAGGGAACTTACCACTGCTTAGATCAAGTGGTTCGCCTTTCAATAACGTTGTGTAGGAATCAATCATATAACGTAAACCATTTGTATAATCATCTTTTTTGAAGTAGGACTCTGAATATTTGAACATAATTTACTATGAAAAGATGAATTGAGGTTTTTAAACTGCTAACATAAAAGTGAGAAAGAAATATTCGCCAACAGAGATCAACTTACCAGCTTTTGAGGCAATTGCAGTGACCACATCTTCCGTAACATATCGCCGTGTTACAACACCCAATGAGGTCGAGGTCTAAAAATCAGCGGCGTTAGTGTCTGTGGAATAATCGTTTTTTCTTACAACACATTTTTTCAAATCAGAGAATAGAAAGGACGTTTTAAAAGCCAAACATTTGTTTCCAAAGAAGGAAATACAAAAAGTTTCTCCAGTGCCACTCAATTTTTATATTTATATATAATGAAGCCTAAACGGGGGTAGTGATGAGATCGAGAAGGAGAGAGATCAAAAGAGAAATGTTGGGGTATAAAGGAACTATAATTGCAAATTAAATTCTAAAAACCACTAGTGATTAAGAGCACATTGTTAGTGGGTGAGCAACAAAACAAAAAGAAGAGAGAAAAAAGAAGCAACACAGTTGAACATGGGCGATCCAAGGAGTTTTTTTCTAATATAGGAGTCAAGAGGAAGTTTTATAGAAATATGTTGAAGTGCTTTCAACCAAAAAATGAATTGTAATCTTCAAAAGCCGAGAACAAAATATAAAACTACAAAAAAAGGGCAAGTGGTGGTCTGATGTGTTTCCAAGTCTTGCTAATGAGGCTCTGACGAAGGCGATAACGCCGAAACGTTAGCTGTTGTTTAGTAAAGAAGATCAATACCAATCTTGGCTACAGCTCAATAAAATCAATTCAAAAAGAAAAGATTAATCTGGAGAAAATGATAAGAGGAAGACTAGTGCACGAATAATAAAACAATAGATAGTAGGGAGTTTTTTAGTCCACTCGTACTGGGTTCTGTATGTCTCGGAATCGATTTGCTTGGATGATAAAATTATGGATTTGTCAATGATTAAACCGGGAAGTTGATAGCAGCAAATTACCACATGGTCATCGGTCGATATGAAGATTAGTAGATCATCATCGCATTGACCACGACTTTGTCGCTTTTTCAATGTGTCAGCAAACATTTGAGCAGCTATCCGTACCGTGTCGCGGTTCCTGAAATAGTGATATGGTCAAGACAATAATTTTTCAAGATCAAGTCAAGATTTTATAATAGTTAAGTGTCCCTCGAATTTTTAAAATATTTGAAAAAATATTTGCCCTGCCTTAAGAACGTTACCATGTTGTTCTGCTCAGATTCCAAGAATTATTATAAAATTTCCTGGAGAAAGCGTTTCGCAAAAAAAAAAAAAACCTAAGCAAATTCTTTTAGGCAGGAATTGCAAAGAGTTTCATTTTAACAAATATCATGGAGAAGTCATCATTATGTGGAGAAATCTAGAATCGTATCCCTTAATACATTTGACTTGTAATCAATAAGATGTTAAAGTAAACTTACTTCTGAACTTCGTCTAGAACTATTTTCTTCACTACAGCCACAGAAATCGTGAAACCTCGTGGACCATCATCATCGCACTGTCCAATATCCATCGGAGAACAAGTGCATTTCGTTTGTTCCCTCACCGTTAGCAGAGCATTCGAGAGTTGAAGATCTGCAAAATTTGGGACTTTCTATTTTTTTTTTGCTTTCAGACAGTTAGTGAGCTTAATTAAGTCATTGTGAGAATCTTTTTTTTTCGTCTCCACGGAGAGCTCACGCGGTTTTCTTTTGATTCATTTTTCTTGACATATTTCTCGCAAAAATTGTGATCTCCAACAGATCTAACAAGTATCAATGAATCTCCTACGCCATCAGCCAATCGACATTCTAGGTATCAAGGTCACCATATTTTTCCTTTTTTTCTACTTTCTACTACGTATTTTCTTAGATGCTTCAGTCTACGCTGTGTACATTTGCACCTACAGTATGTTCTATGTATTCTTTGTGCTGAGACAAATAACACTGATTAGACCTTGAAGCTATGTAATGAAAGGAAAATTTTGCTTCTAAATTAAAGCAGGCCCGTTATTAAAGAATCAATTCAAAACATGACTTTCAGCTCACTCTTAAGTCCGTTCCTTTAAAAAGGTCCTGATTCGAAGTGATTATGCTGCTCTTATCTGTGAGATCATTGCGAACAAATTCAATGTCGTGTACTACAATTTATCTAGATACTTCTCTCGTTTGTAACCCAAGATTGGAACAGAATTGTCTTCAAAAAATCCTAACACACTCATATATTTTTGTTTATTGGGAACACATTTAATGTCATTACGCCGAAGGTGCAGCAGAAAATGTGAATGTCGCAAAAAGTCTTTTCGTTTTTCCATTTGATTATTATTTTGTTGTATTTTATCCCAAATAGAAATTGTAAATGTGAATTTGTAAGAATTGTCAGCATACGGTAACTAATTTTATGGGGTGATAAAACATTATCCATTATATTTTACGTTTTTTTTATTCTCATTTGATTTTTTATGCTTCATATTTTATTTTGTCTTTTTAAAGATTTGAAATCATCGATTGCATGAGTGATTATCGTCAAACACTGACGCTGTATGGGTCGTAATGTTAGCTGTTCTGCAAATATAATCAAAATTCTAAAGATCATGCAACGCTTGTTGACGTTTTATGGATGAAATGTCAACAAACGGGAAACGGCCGCGTTCAGGCTGGATAAGATAGGAATTGTGCTTGTCAGCACCACAATCATGTGAGTTCTGCTGAAAATTCTAGGGATTTTACCTTTCTTAAACCCTGAAGGATGTTAGCATTAAGAGGTTAGAGTATTTCTTCGTTAATCACTCCCTTCGGGATGCCCTTATGATCGAATTCAATTCAGAATGGTAGAATTTTATAAATGCGAAGGCGGTGTATTCAATATGGCTGGTGGTGGCTAAGCGATGTATCCCAGCCTCTATCATCTGTAGTTATCCCATCCTTGTAGACAAATCTCATAGTAATTTATACATCTCAGATGTATGAAAGGTTTGGTTGGCCTTCGACGGCATCGAGCCATCGACCGCTCTGACATAATGTTGACCTTTTACCACGACACTAAACCCGTTCGATACAAGTACGTGTGGCGAGAAACAAGAGAACTCCACGAATGGTGATTTAGTACGTGTGTACAGTTGGCTGAACATTGTACTGGCCACAGGGGACAGTTACTGTCTCAGAAACCTGACTGGTACCTCATTCTCATCTTCCAAAGTAATTGCGCTTCTCGTAATTTCAACAATGCTAAATATATGTGTAGGTTTTTATTTGCACTTGTACCGATTACTACCGGTACTGTTGATTCCTGAGTAAGCTGCGGAAAAGTGCATTTTATTCAGCATCACGGTTCTACGAGGGTTTTCACCTCTAGCACCTAGCACATGCATTTACGCCCCATTAGTCCAACATATTCGCCAAATGTGTAGACGTAATGCTGACAGTACGCTTTTCTTAAGGTCGCATGAGACTTTCTCCAAGTTATTTCAAAGGACGATGATTTCAAAAAGGTGACGAGAAATTACAATTATTTCAACTGAAACATAGTGAGCATTTTCAAGAAATTATCAAACTTTTAGCTCCTTATTAAGGTTTGAAATCTTTTGGGTCAACTTAGTTTCTGAGAAAAAAACTGCCTTTCTTAGTCAATATTTCTCTGCCTCTTTTTCATTGCTCTACTCTGGTGCTTACATCATTTAAATATTTAGGGAAAGAAATAATTGGAAGACGCAAATAATTAGATAATAATAACTGTAGGGAAAAATGAAACCCACGATTAGCAGTGATGTTCCCTTTGTTCAAGAGAAAACTCGGATCACAAAGGAAACTTGGTTCTTTCATGCCGCATGCTATTGGCTGTTCGATAGAATCCGGAAAAGTCTCTGGCGTATAATCATAGAATGAGGCAACAAATCCAGGAAAGATTAGAGTAATAAGACCGAACGTAAGCATTTGAGTACAGTGTTTGAATGAGATGCTCCAATGAGCAAATATAAGCGTTGGTGATAAGACGCACGACGCCACAGCCTACGCAACGCATGGAAGCGTGAGTAAGACCGATTGAGTCATCAGGTTAAGGATGTTTTTTTTTTCGAAAGCGCGGTCCTAATCAGCTATGTAGTACTACTTGTAGATGTGTCCAGATGTCAGTAGGTATCTATAGAGCTAACTCTTAAACTGTTACCGTTTCTTTTCTATTGCTATGTCGTTGGAAATGAATAGTAAATAACAATTATTCGATAGCATACATATTTTCCCACACTTTTTTTTAATAATCTGCCAGCGTAACGGATCTGGATATGACGCTAATGCTAAAGTAAAAATGCTTCTGGTTCTCCCAGAAATCTGGGAAAGTGGGAGTGCTCTCAATACACATTTTCCATGGGGCTAATAGAATCTTTTAAATGTGAACGTTTTTAAGATTTGCGTAGTAGTTTCACTTTTCAAATGAATTTCAAAGTTATTCTACTTTACTACTTTGTAGAACGCTTGTTGTTAGGCTTTTGTGAATGTGACAGCTGCTGTCACATTCCGGAAAGCAAGGAAGTACGACATCGAAAAGGAAGTGCGGCATAAAAGGCCAGGGAAAGGAATCCCGTACAAGTCATACTACGACGAACCGCAGATTCCAATGGGTTGTCGCCAACTATATGAAACTGAAAGAAAATGTAACAGTCTTTTTTTTTGTTTTTGAGAGCCACAGGCGATGCACTACGAATTACATCCTCTAAACTGATGTGCCGCTCATCGTTTATTTGTTATTTGTCGATTTAACGAGGAAGAAGAATGGAAATAGTCAAGGTTCGGCTGTTTCAAATCAGTGACCCATTCCGCGTTGCTCCGACTGCTCCAAGTCGCCTGGAGGAAATCCGCTGGGACATGAACAAAGTACTGAGTACCTGCCTAACGCTTCGCTTTCAGATTAGAGCTATGTCGAGCTCTCAAGCAATAAATGTGCTGAAAAAGGAAAGCAAACGTTATGACGAATTTGAAGAGAGGGGTTTGGATTCAAAGCCTTCCCAGTTGTGGCAATGAAATAATGGCTCAGCAGTGACTACATTTGGAAGGTGACCGTCTGGCACAGGTGCATTTTTTTGCTAGATGCCCAAAAGCTGGTGCAATTCTACCAGAAGCAAAGTATCGTCACATCTGGCGACGGAGAGAGAATTCTCAAGACAGCTCCAAGCACTTGTCTAAACGAGAACACATATAAGACTATTGAGATTTGTAGATTTATGAGCGAAGAATAACGACTTTGGAGTCGTTTTGATATCGTTGAGTCAAGACTGCGTTAGATCAACTGTAATTCAACCTCCTTCTAAGAAATCATGTACGAAAAAACGAAATATTCGTTGCACTTGTTTACTCCGAATCATTTTGAAAGTTTCTGCTTGATTAAAAGCTTCTTCTTCTTCCTATACTTTATCCCGAGTTGTTGTAGGATCCGCCTTTCTGCTTCTTGTCTTCCACTTGCTTCGATCCAGCGCTTCAGCTGTACACAAACGCGCATCTATCATATCCTGCTTCGCACGGTCCAACCAGGGAATCAGCGTGGCGTCACGAGTGTAACATCGAGCTTCAGAGCGGTTTTGGCAACAGAATTTTTCTCTCGCTGCAAGACGCAACCAAACCATCCCAGTCGCGCCTCCTTCATCTTTCCATTTATCGGGACGACTCTGAAGATGGAGCGTACAGTGTCGTTGGATACTTTGTCTTTTAGTGTTACACCTATCGTCCACCTCAACATACGCATGTCCATAGCGTGCAACACTTTTTCCAAGGCGTCGACGGCCAGCAATGGCGTCCGCAAAGGACAACAGGACGCACAAACGTCTTGTGGATCTTCAACTTCAGTCGAACGTGGACTTTCTTGTCGCACAGTACGCCTGTTGCCATTTTCCATTTCGTCCATGCCGCATTAACAGGTGCTCGACCTTCTTGATCAGCCTCTCCCCTGGAAGTCACTTTGGATCCAAGGTACTTGAAACAGTTCACCGTGTTTAAAACACCACCCCTCGAAACTGAGGTGGTACGGATTTCAGGTGGAGTATTTGCATACGGGATTGTAGATTATGGAGAGGAGGAGATTCCGTCTATTTCTCTCTCTATCAGTAGAAACGGACAACCCTTTTCTTACGACGTACTCAATTGCAGCATCCACCGTTGCGTCTCCCCCGCCTGCGAATCCTAATGGGTTTTCGGCGAATCGCAGGCGGGGCGGGGTGGGGTTGGGTGGGGCGCAAACGTTCCGCACTGCAACATATGCCCTCATAAGAAACGGCATTCTGGTGTCGTCCGTTTTCCACTGATACAGAGAGCAATGGACGGAATCACCCACCTCTCCATAATCTAAGATCCCGTATACGAATACTCCACCCCAAATCCGTACCAGCTCAGATTCGTGGGATGATGCCTTTAATTCGGTGCCATCGACACGAATTGAACCATCTTCTATCCTTGGTCCCCACTCCATGTGCTCACTTTTTGATACGTTGAGGCGCAATCCTAGTTGCTGCAGCCGATCCTTCCAAGACTGTACTTTTTTTTGAAGATCATCTCAAGACTCCAACGCGAGCATGACATCGTCGTCAAAGAGAACCTCGCCTTGGAGACTGCCTTCTTAGCCTCCCTCTTCGCCGCTAGGTAAGCACCACGATCTTCATGCTAACGTGTCCTCCACCAAAATTTATATTTGGACTTCTTTTCACAGATTGCCACCTGAACGTCTTCGTCGCCTGATTAAAAAGCTGCTCACAGATATGCCTGCCGTTGCAAGATGCTTTAGCGGTCACCGTCAGGTCGTCACCGTCAGTGAAAGCACGATAGATCGGTTGTTTGAAATCGAAGCCCTTCATCTATCAGAGATCGATAAATTGGTACCAGCCTCGTATGGGATGATAAAAACACTGACTTTGCCTATGCCCAGTATTGTTGTGTAAAAAATAACATATAAATAAATGAAATAAAATAACGGGTGATCTATCTCTAGGTTTCCGGCCCACTCGTTATCGAAAAACTGTGACTAACTAATAGGGCACACAATCGCCAGTCTGCTGTACCAGCTTATCTGACGCTGGTGAAGTAACAGGGTTAACAATGTCGCAGTCAGCAGGAGGTGGTTGGTCTCTATGCACTTTATTTGGGTATTTCTCCAGCCGTTTACAACTTGAAAATTCCTTCCACTTGACTGTGCCTTTGCATGCGATAATTTGTACTGCGGTGTTAAAACAGGGACTGAAGAGAGTAGAGTAAAGAACGCATCTGGCTTAATTCTAGAGCTAGTTTTAGTTCATATAGGGGATGCCAGCTCTAGTTCGAGACAAGTTTATTTACACAGTGAGACTGAGTAGAGGTTAACACATAATAATTGCTGTCACAAAACCGCTACTTGCTTCTCTATGAAGATCTGTTTCCGCCGGATTGATCGGATCGGAAATCATTAGTATACTTAGGTGTGGGCAAAATTGAATTCTGAGAAAACCAACAAAGGACCGGCTAATTTCAAATACGTTTCCAGAATTCAGTTTTGAAAAATCTGTGGTCTGAAAACAGGCGATGTTTCCCTAACTTTCGTTAATTACTTTCACACCTTACGCAAGCATGCCATTAGCATTCTCCGCGGATATACCTCCACGGAAGGAAAAGATGCTCATAGGATTCGCACTGATTTCTCAAAAGTGGAGAAAATGTTTAACATATATACGTAGTGAGGCGGGTGTAGTGTAGCGGTTAGAGGTTAGAAGTTCCGCTTGCACGATCGATCGGAGGTTCCGGTCCGCCCTAGTGCTCACCAAGCCTTTCATCCTTCCGAGGTCAATAAGTAGGTACCAGACTTATCTGGGAGGATAAAAACATTGACTTGACACATCGGCTAGCCCCCGCAATTCATTTTATAGGCCAGTTACACGTTCGTAAATCTCAAACGATTCTGAATTGAAGTGAACGTGATGCCGCATCCCTAGCAGATTGATTAACGCCAGAGACTTTATAATTTATCCTTTTATATTCGTAGTCGTAGAAAATTTTGGCACTCAACATCAAATGTGGTTTAAGCAAATGTAGTGGAAGTGATTCACGAGAAATAAAACTGAAGGAAATAAAAGTAGTGAAAATGTTGCAAGTTTTTCGTCATCAATAAATTCATTGGAAAATATTCTTGGTAAAAACGTCTTAATCTCATCAGATAGTAATCTTTCAAGGATAATTAGAAAAGAAAAAAAGAAGTGGGGATGAGGAGGCAAATATTTTCCATTTTAAACACTCTATTGGATTCCCCAAAATCCCCTGAAAGAATTAACCGTACTTGATAATCATGTTCCTTTCCTGCATTTTCTGAAAAAAAAATCATTGTGTTAAAAATGTTACTTTTGTCAGAGGACTGAAACAGCATGATCATTGCGCAATTCTGCCTCAGCTAGAACATTATGTGGACATGTTAAACGAAAACCGGTAACATTGCTGTTCCTTTTCTCATGCATTGTAAAAAAAAACCTATTGCCTTGTTAAAGGCAGCGTATCGGGATTTTGATGCAGGTGATTGATGGTGCGGAAACGACAGCGAAACTCTAGAGTTTTGGTTGTAGACATTCGCTCAACTCTCCCCAATTGCAATAGAGAACGGTATGGAGGAAGCCGATTCTTACTACTAACACCACCGTGAGCGGTCGGTAGCTACTGCCTTCCCTCACGTATCTTCGCATCAGTCGCCTGGACAACGAGATTTCTTTTTTTTTAATCCCCCGGATTGGTACTATCACCTCCCGCCCCCTGAGCTCCAGGACAAGAATTGCCGCGTTAAAGGCCAAATAGAGGTACCTTTCGATATAATCGGATTATCAGTACACAAAGAAGAGGATACGAAGTTTAAAATTACAGCTAAGTGGTCATATGATTTTCTTTTCGACTCAACAGGGTTTCTGGTCAATAAGAAATGGATTAATTGCTGTTTTTCACCCTCTTTGTGAAGAGTCTCATACATCGACATTCTCACAAAAACCAGCCGCTTTGTTAATTCAAGTGTACGCACCAACACTGACTATCCGACAACGAATACGCCATTTCCTAAACTGTTTCTGAAGCACTGCTATCACGCTTCAAAGTCCTCCACAAATTAGATATTCCACATACAAAGTTGTCGTTGGAGATTTCAATGCTAAAGTCGGATGTGGAGAATGGGAAGAACTTTATAGGGCCATATGGTCTAGGAACGCGCAACCGAAGAGGAAACACATTGGCTAGTTTCTGTTCGGAAAATGAGCTTTATCTGATGAATAACCGCTTCCCAAAAAGGCTTACAGAAAATGGACATGGATATCTCCTAATATGAAAACAAGAAATGCCATCGATTTTGTTTTATCAACGAACCCCTCCATTTTCCTTGACGTGGACATCATCGGTCGGTTCCACTTCGATAGTGATCATCGGCTCGTCATGGCAAAAATTCGTCTGCCGTCTCAACTCCATTACTTTCGAAATAACTCCAAGTGTAAGACAGTTTTGAATAGATCTATTTTCCGTTCTACTTTAAAGCAACTCGCAACTACCGCCGATCTAAGTAATTATGAGCAACTGAAAGCTACAATAAAAATAGCCGCTACTGTTGCTACATCCAGGACAAAAAGACCCACATTTCCGATACGACAAGAAAACTGTATGAAATTCGACATCGACTTTTACATGAACAGTCTGCTAAAAACGCTGTGGAATTTTCAATTGTCAGCAAAGCACTGCGGCTCTCTTTGAAAACAGACATCGAGCAGAAACATCTGATGCGATTACATCAAGCAATCTCTAGAAGTGTTAGCCTTCGAAGAGCTCTACAGGCGAACCAAATCTTCACAAGAACATTGACACAACTGAGGAAAGAAGACGGCTCAGTCGCGAGATCTCCTGCTGACGTCGCCAAAGCAGTCCAAGAATTCTACAGCCAGTTATTCTCCTCAAAAAGATTACCTGCATCAATTCCATGGTATCAACTTGACGATGTGCCACCAATCCTAGCAGATGAAGTAAGCCGTGCGGTGAAGAAAATGAAGCTAGGAAAAGCGCCAGGACCAGATCTGATCACTGCCAATCACTGATAACGGGATATGATGTGGTCAAAGATTCCTTGATCAAACTTTTTAATGACTGCCTTGAGAGAGAAAAGCTTCCGATTACGCTTTCTGATTCTTCAATACTGTTGTTGTTTAAAAAAGGGGAACAACTTGATATCAACAACTACCGTCCTATTGCACTGTTGTCCGTCATATATAAGGTATTTAGTTCGATCATTTTACAAAGAATGATGGCTTCCCTAGAAATCAACCAACCCATCGAACAGGCTGGCTTTCGACGCAACTTTTCCACTTTAGATCACATTCACGTCATTAACCAATTGGTAGAGAAAAGCCTTGAGTACAATTTTCCGCTGTACATAGCTTTCGTTGACTACTCGAAAGCGTTTGATTCTGTGGAACATAACATGATATGGACGTCACTACATCGACAAGGAGTTCATCCAAAGATAATTCGTCTTCTTTCGAACATCTACACATCTGCTTCTGTAACATTTGAAATATGTGGTAATCAAGTTCCTATCAACGCTAGACGAGGTGTTCGACAGGGAGACCCAATCTCTCCTCCTCTTCACTGCCGTTTTGGAAACCGTCTTCCGTAGCCTAGATTGGAGAAACAGAGGTATCAACATAAATGGGCTCCGTTTAAGTCATCTCAGGTACGCTGATGATGTAGTTCTCTTCGCGCACAAACCACAAGAACTCGAATTAATGCTACAAGAAATGAGCGACAAAAGCCAAATTGTGGGACTGAGAATGAATTTCTCTAAGACTCTTGTCATGACCAATTCCGAAGAAATACCGATCTCAACTGATGGATCTCCTATACATTACTGCAGCAACTTTGTTTATCTTGGTCAATGCATATCCTTTGATAGGAATCTAACAACTGAGCTAAATAGGCGAATTCGCTCTGGCTGGAACTCATTCAACCGATTCCGTTCATATTTCACAAATAGAAGGTTTCCAATGAAATTCAAACGTCGACTTTATACAAAATGTGTGGAACCTTGTCTCCTCTACGGCTGTGAAACTTGGGCTACAAGAAGCAAAGATCTCAAGGCGCTACAGATAGCTCAACGGCAAATAATGAGAAGAATGCTCGGTGTAACTCTTCTTATGCATCGTACGAACTTGTGGCTGGAAAATACTGCAAAACTCCCAGATATCAGGGCTAGAGCGATTGAAAGAAAGTGGACATGGGCCAGAAAAATGTGTACTGCAAAGGACAACCGATGGACGAAGATGATTACCGAATGGAGACCATGGATTTGGAAACGACAAGTTGGCCGACCAAAAACAAGATGGAGAGATTCGTTCGTATCGGACTTTGGAGAAACATGGATGCGAACCGCTACTACTGATGTGAGCAGATGGAGACAAAGCATGCAACGACACATTGTAACATTGTGATATCGTTCAATAAATAAATAAATAAATAAATGGAGGAAGCCGTCCTCTCCCACGGAATCAGTTGCGATGCGCCATGCTTGTGCACGTGCAGTCGCGTAAATGCAGCGTATCACGAAATTGACGTAGTACGAAAATTCCAAGGAACCCGTAAAGTTCGGGTTGTACATAGATTACGGAACCCGAAATGAGTCCGCTCATCCTCCACTGATGTTCGTAAAAAACGATAGGTTGAAACTCACCGCCTTAGTGCACGTACATGAAATATGCAGTCCACGTGCATGAAGTCAAAAATCAATGAGGTTCTTCCGACAGCGTATTCGAGTAAAACCATTGAACAGGCCGCTATGGGAACAGTACTGTACAGGATGGCGCGTCCTAACGTACCTCGTAGGAACAAGTGCCGTTTCCAGACTGCTTTTTTCGACGATTAGGGAAGGATGAACGGTGGAACGCTTGTTTCCGCAATATACAACACAAATTTTAGTTTTTCGCAGTGGTTTCGGCACCACGTAAAAATCGTAATGTGCTTCCCATAAGGGATTGCAGTTACCTGGTAAATAAGCAACAAACAACTTTTGAGGTTCAAGACTAGCTTTTTTAGGATCAATAAGGATCTTTCATAGCAAAAAAGTGATAATGGCGGAAAATTCGCTCACACTGAGCAGACAGGAGTATAAGCGCCGATAGGCGGCATAAGCGTTAAGTTAGTTTCGATCCGACAATATGTATTCGTTGGACTCCTAAGTTAGTGTTACGTTAAAGGCACCATATCATAATCTGAGGTGGTGCGGATTTCAGGAGACTGCAATAGAAGGCATCGTACAAAACAGCATTCAGGGCCGGCTGCATGCAGTGATTCAGGGAAAGATGAGCGGAACCACCCGGTCTCCATGATCTACGACCCTGTATACGGATACTCCACCTGAAATCCGTACCACTCCAGATTCGTGGTATGCTGCCTTTAACTGAATCCTTCCATTGCTAACGCCTTCAATGTTCTATTCTATTCTTATTATTTTATTATTTACTATATTATTATTATTATTATTATTATTATTATTATTATTATTTATTACTCTTCTTATCCTTCTATTTTTATTCTTAACGAGCAGCTGAAATTCCACATCTTCACTATTAATAAGTGCAAACACTGATGTCAGTCATTGTCAATGTGTTAGGTTTTCGACGTGGCGAGGACCACTTCTCGTCCCGTCTGTTGAAGCGCTTCTCAAAAATTTTCTCCTTCGCGCAATTAATTTTTTCCTTGCAGCAAACCTTCTTCTTGAATTCTCGTACAATCCCCAGGAACAAAATTTTAAGTTTATACTGAAAAAAAGAACTTCGAATTTGAAGTGGACCAGATTATTTTTATAGATGATTCATTGCAGTAATCCTGCAACATAATACTCCATCATGAAAAAAATTGTTTTATTATACATGCACATAATAAAATTCGCCAACAAAAATGAGACGAAAATGCGGATAAAATCAAATATGAAAGAATACTATGATACATTATAAGGCACATTTGTTAAATTAAAAGTATTGATTTTTCTTGGGTGTATAATCATTCCCGTTAGCGTCATCTAATGAGCTTGGTGATCTGAAAAAGGAAAACCGATAAGATATTTAGGCGTCATTTTGTAAACAATTCAGTAAACTAAACCTGGCGCTATTCATCAGTTTTTCTGAAATCTTTTGACTCATTTTTTCCATTTCTGTCATTAAGACTCGTTTTTGTTCCGTCGTTATCGATGATTCGTCCACCTTAAGGGGAAAATGTATTAATCTGAGGCCCAAAACGATAAGAAACAGTGATTATAAGAAAGTCGAAGAAAGAAAGATCATGTTTTGATAGGCTTATCTTACCAGCATTCGTGCTTGGATGGCTTTATCGGCATACATTTGTAGTTGTTCAAAGCATTCTTGAACATGACGTACAAGTTCTGAAAAAAAAACAATGTTGCTCGTATGGTGACATCGAAAAGGTTGTGAACAGAAACGCTATTTAACAAGTGAGAACACCGAAAATATATGACGAGAACTGGTCCACATTAGGTTTTTCGGTCCCCTAGAACCGTCTTATCCACGTTTCACGTTCCTTTTTTTATTCTGACATACACAAAAGAGGATCGATATAACAGGAAAGAGAAAGAGATGGTAAGTCTGAAATGTGGCTTAAAACACTAGCACGAGGACGAGTTTTCGTAATTTATTGCCGAGAACTGGCACTACTTACGTTCCTAATCCAGGAAAGAAAAAAAAAACTAATGAATTCATTCAAGCTGAACATAGGGGAAAATTATGAAAAAGTGCAGGAAGAAAGTTAACATAGAGCTCAATCTTAAAAATTTATGCGCATCCTTGTGTCACACGGTAATAACGAAAATTTCCATGCATAGAAGCGTCAGTCATGAGTTTATATGGATGTGGTGAGTGCCACATTTTTGATAGTTCTCGTCAAAAAGTGGGAAATTTGAAAAAAAGAACAAATTAAGCAAATTAAAAAAGGACGATACAATAGGAAACGGCAAATTGGCCACTAAATTATCGGTAAACTTCTTTACTTTTGTACTAAGAACTACAAAAAAAAAGAGGAAAAGAAGGAAGAATTAAGGAAAAATTCCCCACTGATCCATAAAAATACGTCAAATTAATGGAGAAGAGGCCACCCACGTTGACAAACTGATCCGTCCTCCATCAAATTATGCCATTCATTAGAATTCACTGAAGATCGCGGCGAATCATCACTGCCCAAATCGGGACCAACCATATCTTCGCTGAAAATTTCAAATTCAGACTATTGTCAAAAATTGTGCAGTAGAGAAGAGTGGTCTTCAGGTAATGGTAAGTTTTTTTAGGATGGAGAAGTCGATGTAGGATGGCTCCAAAACGTCAATTCACACATATATGAATCATAGAAGGCTAATAGCTGAATCGATCAATTGAATTGGTCGTCGTGGATCGAGCAATGAATGGATGGTTTTGTATTTACATGTGGAGCAATAGCGGCCCGGGTCTCGGTTAGAGCAATAACAAACAAACAAAAAAAACAACAACTTTTTGAGAATTATTTGCACAATCGAGAGCCTCTTTCAGTTAGTACCAGATAGTTTTACGCTCGGAACATCGCATCGTATCATATTTCAAAACGAAGAATGGAAAAGAATCCATCCAACTTTGTGCAGCGAACACCAATCGAAAAAAAAAAAACTTGTTGGTAGAGCACTTGTCGTCACATCTGATAAATGTCACCCGAATTGCTGATAGCGCAAACATCAAGGATCGCACGGATCATCTATGCACATATGTTTGACAAAGAGCCGTGGAAAAAAAAGTGATTGGATTATAAGGATGATCTGAAAGGATGATCGGAAATCGCATAGGATCAAAATCGAGTCCATTTCGTGAATATTGATTCTGTTTGCTCAGATGCAAAACTAGTTTGTACTCGATCAATTGGGTACATAGTCACAAAACTTTAGGATTCACGGCTGTGTTACCAGTTACTGACTTCAAATATTAATAGAAAAACCAATTTTACAAAATCTGTAAAAGTAGGAGAACTAATGACAAATGCGAAGAAAGGGACAAAAAAGTGATCTATAGATCTTTATGTTATTTCCTATTTTGTACTAGTAATCAATAACACAGAAATAGCATATATTCTCCCTCTAGGGCTGCACATGTCTTTTTTCCTATAAAAAATGTTGGGCTAAGAAGCGAATACAAAAGAAAAATTACCGTGCAGCAAAAATTCGATCATAATGTGCATAGGAAAATCACCTAACTTCGAAAAATACGAGGATTCGGTTCACTTCACAAAAATGAACTGAACCAGGATTTGTGATGCGCCTAAGGTACAATACTATACCTAAGGTAGTAATCGAAATGGTTCTGCACGGTACGAGGATAGCAAGATGTAGACGCAGTGAAGTGTGGTGGATGGCGTGATGGCGAGGATACTAAGATTAGTTTGCTAATCTGGTTTGGTTGCAAAAGATTGGTTACAACATCACAAGAAAGAGGTGATGATCAAGTTTTTCCCTCAACTCTTTGTGGTTAGCCGCCGTCTATCCGAACCTCTTGCACCCACTCGTGGAATCTCCAGAAATTACGTTTGTAAACAGGATTTTAGGACTCGGTAGTAATCGATAGTGATTGAAATTTCCTTCGAGGAGCATACAGTAGGAGAGTTATTCTTTTGTTGTGAGCGACGACCTTAATTATCCGATTGTTGCTTATTCTTGGATCGTTTCTTTGTGCGTATCGTTTGCTCAGAGATGGTTTGTCACGATTCAGTAGAAAAAAAAAGAAACTGAACCCTCTCATTTTCTGTCGTGTTTGAAGACGTCTAACTTCGTCGCAAAAAAAATGAAATCTTGATTTCCTAGCAGAAAGACGTAGTTCTTTCTGTTCTCGTGAAACATGAGAACCAATTTTTAACACAAGAGGAACTTGACTGCATTTTTTTCCACTCTAACGCGTCTTTCCTCCTCTTCTATGAGTTTTCCAGAAAAAGAAAGTCTGAAGTGGGGAAGGAAGTTCACCATTTCTCTATGAGCTGCAGGAATGGCGAAAATTGCCTCCTCAGAAAGGAAGCTCAAACGAGAAAGAAGACTCTTCAAGTGGTGTGTTGTAAAACTCCACTGCTCGTTTCGAGAAAGGATCAAAAAATTTGGATAGAGTGAAATTCACAAACAAAAACTTTACTCAAACATAGGTTTCAACCAATTAAGAAAATACTACCTGTTTGTGGTTTCTTGCTAAATTTCTTTCCAAAAATTCGTCTATTTTCTTGTTGTTTTGTTTTGTGTTATACTTTCCTCACCTGCTTTATTAAATATTGTAGAGCATATTACATTGTATTGCATATTGTAATATTATAGAATAAATAAATAAATAAATAAATAAGCTGATAACTAGCATTACAGGGTCCTTAAAGGCATCACCCCACGAATCTGAGGTGGTGCAGATTTCAGGTGGAGTATTCGTATACGGAATGGGAGACTACGGAGAAGGAGGTGATTCCGTCCATTTCTTGCTGATTGCCGTAAAAAAACGGCCCGGAAGATGCGGCGCCGCACAAGACTGGCGCGCTCCAATCGAACCTCTTGTACAAAATGGTGCGCCAAAACGAATGAAGCCGTATCTTCCGGGCCGTTTTTTACGGCAATTAGGAAGAAATGGACGGAATCACCCCCTCTCCGTAGTCTCCCATCCCGTATACGAATACTCCACCTGAAATCTGCACCACCTCAGATTCGTGGGGTGATGCCTTTAAAGGATTGATCGCTAAATTAGCATAGAAGTAAAAATCTTGGAACAAAATAATGTTTATACTGCTGGATTTTCTCCTCGTGGTAATACAGTATCAAAGTAAAAACAGAAGGAGAAGAAGCCGAGAGCTTTGACACTGATCTTTTGAATTTTATTAAAACAAATTCCCAGAAGATTTCATCCATGCCATTAACATTTTCAATCAGGTCATTTTATGGATAATTGCTAAGAATTTTCACAAGAAAACTTAACGAGGAGTCAAGCGTAGCAGGAAAAAAAACGACCAGAAAACGTACGAAAAGAGGGGAGGGAGGGAGTAACGGTAAAAAAAAAGATCTGGGATATTTTTTACAGTTAAATGTGGGTCAGTAATACGTTTTGAGCTCCGCATAAGAGACGTACCATCTTTGCAAAATTGTGAGTGCACTAGTACTCTTAAAGGCATCACCCAACGAATCTGAGGTGGTACGGATTTCAGGTGGGGTATTCGTATACGGGATCGTATATTATGGGGAGAGGGGTGATCCCGTCCATTTCTTCCTAATTGCCGTGAAAAACGGCCTGGAAGATGCGGCTTCGGACGTTCCGGCGTGCTATTTTCTACAACAAGTTCGATTGGAGCGCGCCAGCTTTGTGCACGTGCCGCATCTTCCAGACGGTTTTTTACGGCAATTAGGAGGAAATCGACGAAATCACCCACCTCTCCAAATTCTACGATCCCGTATACGAATACTCCACCTGAAATCCGTACCACCTCAGATTCGTGGGGTGATGCCTTTAAATAAGTACGAGCAACACGTTCTCTTTGCCAAAATAGCTTAATTCCCACGCTTTTTCACACTCTTTTCTATTCTAATTGCTTTAATTTTTCTCACGATCTTTTAGGATTGAATGCAAAAAATTCGTTCTAGTTCTTCGATGGAGGTTCTTTCAGATTTTTTTTTCGATTTAGCGTTTAGATGTCGCATAACCGTATCGAGCAAAAAAATATAATATACATGCAACATCGTTACCAATTTCTGACCCTAAAATCCGTCGCAATCCGGCGGAATCTTTGGCAAAATTAAATTTTGAAAATAACAATCAGAATCACATGAGCTGACGATTTCAAGTATATTTCAAGAGTTGAGTTTTGACAAATGTGTGCCCTAATGTAAACAGGCAAAACGAAGTGTAAAAAACGCAAAAAAAAAAATTAGTTTCCACTAACCCAGCCATTTTCTGCGCTAAATAGTTCGGCGTTCTCCTTGGAGAAGCTGCCGTAGCCGTGGCCGTGGACGCATATCGTTGTTGATCAAACAGTCGCCTTGCTGTAAGTCCACCAATACGAGCCGACGTCTCCATCGCAGAGACTGACCTAACACAGAGAACTAGACGAAATTTTATGGATATTTGGTGAAATACAGCTATATGACAGAATCCGTAAGGGAGTGTTTTGAATGAATCAATAAGAAATATGTAGGATAACGTATCACGAAATTGCAAAATCGATCGATAGGGAACGGGAACAATCCGAGAACGTAGCGATGGAATAGTGGTGTGTCTAGTAATTTGTCGTGGTGAACTACCAACAACACATTATAATGTGAATTGGAAAAATCACCAACCTGTTGTTACCAGCCAAGAGAACACGCCGATTGATGCTCTGATTCAGCGGACTCGCGTCGCTCCCATTGCTGTCACTCTCCTCACTCGTTTGTTGTCGTGCTGTTCGATTACGAGGATGATAGCGTTCGACCTGCAACAAGGAACGATGGGCAAATATTTCCACGAAGCGGATGATATCCAAGAAAAATGGAGGAATTTTCCAAAAGAAAAATGTCATTCTGTGATGCTGCTGCATGGAAAGTTTTCTCTCACTTAGACAAAAAAAAATATTACAAAAGAAAACTGTGAAACGTTTTGAAGAAAACCAGAAAAAAAATGGCAAAGACAAACTTTCTATGCGTTGGTCATGTTTTACTTTCGGATCATCTAGGAAAACAATCCAGTTTTTTTTTTAAAATAAATTTTAGCTTCTATCTTTGTCTTTATGATATACCTTGTTTACACATGGCTTTTATAGCGGCAGGAAAAAAATCCAGAAATCCCCCCAATTATCAGGTGGTTCTTATTTCGTTTCTTGATTCTATTTTTTTTCGAATTCCTACAGTCCAAAAGGTGTGAAAAATCATCGAGAACTATTAAGAAAAAACACTAAAATTCCAAAAATCCGAAAAAGTAGTTAAGATGCAATCAAATGTTCGATATTCGATGTTTCTTTTTCGTTACTTTAATTAAATTAAGCTTTTGATATACCTTCAGAGTGAATGAGCAGTGTAAGAAGATTTTTTCTCGCTCACAACAGACTAGGGAAAAAGGAGAGTTTCCGTTCGATAAAAAAATTGTGCGGAAACAATTCTTCTTTCACTGCTCATTTACTTTGAAGGCATATCAAAAGTTTAAAGGTTTGATGTTCGACTCCACCAACTTTTGGAATGATTGAAATAAAGAATATTTGATAAGTAAACACTTCAGATTCCTCCGAATCTTAAGACAATCCGAGCGTTTCTAATTTTTTCCGTGAAAAAATAGATCTGATTTTTTTAGAAACCTATAGCCGTACATTCAAAATATAACATAAGTCGGGTTCATAAGTTTAGAGCGTCGGATTTCTTAAAACATTGGAAAAGTCTTGATTTAAAGCAATTAGTAGGAAAAAAAGACGCATTTTAAACTGCGAAAATTTTCAAAGGGCTCTACATAGCAAAACTAAATTTGGATCTTTCTAGAAAACCTCTAAAAATTACTTGTTGTCGAGAATCTAAAGCATAATGTTCTAAAGGAGAGAAAAAGGAGGTCCGCGGTAGTTTACTGGAACATTTCATTTCGGGACGTCGTTTCATTTTACTAACCTTTTTCTGTACAGCTCCACGTCGTCGCATCTTTTCACCACATGGGCTACCGGGATCCTCGTACAAGGAGGGTTGTGTGAGGTCGGGATTGCTATAAAGTCAAGAATTCACTAGCGCCGTATACATCGTTGACGTTATCTAGGTTATGGGACCCCAATTGAGGTACAAAGGGTCTTACCTGGCTTTCTTCAACATATTGATAGTGTTCTGTAATCGTGACGCTGGAGTTGTCTCTACTGTTTCACCACCAGAAGCTGATACATTGCCGACACTACGCGCCAATAGCCGTGATTGCATCAATGATGAAGCACTGAAAAAAAAAACTGTGGATAATATCAACTGCCCAGCCACTTTTTCTCATAAGCTTGGAAGAACTTCTTTTTTTTCAAACTTGATAACCTTTCCGACTCCGTTTTCTTCTCTTCAGGTTTTATTTCGCTGAAAAATCAATGACGGAAATTGTAATAAAATGAGTCTTTAACACTAGAAAAAGAAGAGTTTTGGTGCATTTCTCATCAACTAGAAAATATTTGAAAACCTACGGCACCTTTTTTCTTCATCTTCTTTCTTCTCAGTAGTTTTCTCTTTACTAAACAATAAATTAATTCTACGTGCTCTAGAGAAAACTATGTACTAATTATGTAGTTCAAAAATCTCCAATCAAAACACGTGTATCGATTTTTGAAGGGTCTCTTCTGTTCTGTGGCAGGTCTGCAATTGCAGACCAAACAGAATCAGAAGTAATGCGGTTATCCACTTAAAAGTTAGCAAATTTGATAACTCCGTGATCCACCGGTAAGCGACGCATTTTTTTTTGCCGCGACGGATTGCGTGGCTCATCAGTGGATCAACGCTTCGAGTCCCCATTTTTTCTAAACGTGAGCGTGACATCGACATTTTTTTTTAAATTAGTCATCTAAAAAATGCATTCTGACAAAGAGATTAGACTGAGTCAACACAAAATTCGACGATACAAGCGGCTGACATTTGTTGATACGCGATGATGACAATGCGAGCGACATTTTTGAATGGTAGTATACGATCAGAATTGAATTGATTCGAATGGTGATACGATCAGGAAATCTCAACCAGAAAATCGATGGCATCAATTTCTCCAAAACTTTTACCATCTTGTCTTTTTTCACAAAACAGGATTGATCCTTATAAAGATTTTTGACAGAGACATACCTAATTTCTTGTTGATCTTCAATTTCAAGTTTATACCTACAAATTTCATGAATAGTGTCAATAGCACAATATTGGTGGAAAGGAAATAATTTTTCGAAATATATTGATGAAAATTACTTGGTTATTATTATTTGATCTTTAATATGTTTATAGCAAGTGCAATCAGGTAGAAAAAAGTAATTTTTTCTATGCCCAGATGGGAATTTTTTTAAATTTCTGTCGTTATTTCCCGAAACGCCACACAAAATTAAGTGAGCTTCACTAACACAAAGGTCATACAAATACAGCATTAATTTTTTGAAACAAAACTCTAAAATTATTAATAAAGAGAAAAACAAACTTCGGATTTTGGTCGGCATCGAATGTTCCGTACGCTTCGAGGGCGTTTCCACCTCGAAGGTTGCTGATGCTGCGCGTCCGGGTCGGCGCGTTTTCATCCTGAGCTTCAAAGCGAAGGTTGTCGGACGATTTTCGCAAATTTTCACTTGATTGGTGAAGTCTGGAAAGGGAATAAATCACTGCAAAGTCGGAGAAAGTCTTTTTTTCTTAGAAACACACAAATCAAAACATCTCAAGAGGTCAAACCATCCTAAAAAATACTGAAGAAAAACAAATGATTTCTGTAAGATCACTGCTGTAGAACATGGTAGAATAAATAAAACGAAAGAAGTGTACTATTTTAAATAATTTATCACGTTATATTATGAAACAGCCAGAGGGAATGTACCTAAATTTAATGATGAAAAGCATCAAATAGTTGTAATTGTTAGATTTACCTTCATTACGAAAAAAACTAAATCGCTGTAGGACGTTCGAGTGTATTATAAACATAAAAAGGAGATACACTCGAAACAGACTTTCAACTTTCAGTATTTTTTTAGAATTTTTCAATTTTTATTACGAAGTACTGCAGGACAGAATCTTAAAAAATATACTGCGCAAAAATTCCCTGAATATGCAGCTGAATTTTAGGCCTAAGAGAGAACTCTGTAGGTTAAGGGCATAGGAGTAGTTGTAAAATCCTCACTTGCTCCTCAAAGCTGCAATTTTATTCAACGCTTCGGTGCTCTTCCTGGTGTCAGCGTCTCTGAGATTTGATCGTGAGCCAGCCGGTGTCAGCCGTGTGGATGCGGCTGCATACGACATATCTGAGTCCTGGAATAGGAATAGGGTGCTTGGAAAAAAGTAGAAAAAGTGAAAAAAGTTATCCAAAGAGATGCTATCTTCTTTAAAATTTAATAACTGTATAAAGTATGCTATGTGATATACATATGCAAAAAAATTAGAAAATTTTATTGAGCAAAAAAAGAGGAGTAGAACAGAAATTCTAAAGTATCTAAAGCAAAGAGCAGGAAGTCTAAAATTATTTAAAGACATCACCCCACGAATCTGGGGTGAGGCGGGTTTCAGGTGGGTTGTGCCTGTACGGGGTCGTAGATTATGGTGAGGAGGGTGATTCCGTCCATTTCTTCCTAATTGCCGTAAAAAACGGCCCGAAAGATGCGGTTTCGAGCGTTCCGGGCCGCCATTTTCTACAACGAGTTCGATTGGAGCGTGCCAGCCTTGTGCATGCGACGCATCTTCCCGGCCGTTTTTTACGGTAATTAGGAACAAATGGACGGGATCCAGATTCGGTGATGGCTTTAAAGTAAATATTTGCTTGAAAAATTCAGAAATGTTGCCAGGGAAGCATCAAAATCAAAGAAAGAACCCACCCTTC
The DNA here is from genome assembly GCF_031761385.1 of Necator americanus. NCBI lineage: Eukaryota > Metazoa > Nematoda > Chromadorea > Rhabditida > Ancylostomatidae > Necator > Necator americanus. Next base: position 9,197,763 of record NC_087375.1, read on the forward strand.
GGCGCTGCAACTCCTTTGTTAACTCTCGACTCGCAGTTGTTAATGGTGATCGAGCATAATGCTGATTTACCATCATATGGTTTGGACTTTGACTTCGACTTCGCAAATGTAAATTCGATTCGGTATAATCGTCTTCTAAACAATGAGAAAAAATAGTTTCTACGAGGAAAAAACGCCCAAGAACAAAAAAAAAAGTCCATGAGAACCCGATAGAAGCGAAAAAACTCCAGAGCACCCACGATGCACAAGGAGGAACTTAACAGAATTTTGGAAAAGAAAATTATTAGGAAATAAAGTGTTTGGGATTTTGCTGGGGAAGCTCAGTAGAGCACAATCCGAGAAGCTAAATCTATGTATAACCTAGTTCATATGAAATGAACAAAAAACAACTAAAATTAGTTTGAAAACCGTTAAAACAACAAAAATTTGAGCGATCAAGTCCAATTTTCACTGGCTAATTGTTATTTGTCGATATTTGTTCTTTATTTTTTAAAGGTAAATATTTATTTGAGATTGGACTTTGTTCGCTTGAGAAGAAAAACTCAAGAAGATTTTTGTCGTCGGCTCAGATAAGACGATGAATGTTTTAGGGATGAATCTATAAGAAGAAAAAACTCTTCCTTCTTTATAGGATCAAATAATATCCTTAATCGCAGCAGCAGCAACAGCAGCAACAGACAAAGGAAACGTTTGAGGTTACGACAATTCAATGCGATAACGATGTCGACCCACTATCGCTGTACACGATCTCATAAGGGTATTGAAGCGTTACCATTCATATAGTACACATCAATAATATGTCTGAAAGATGAAACCAATCCGGAACTGAAACGGAACCAAGGATTGAACGGGACAAAAGAGACATATGGTCCAAAAGTAGGGCCCGATCTAGTGTGTAAATTGTCGCGATTCCAGTAAAATAATTTCTTGGAAGCGACAACTTTCTCTTGAACCAAAGCAAGCACTCAGGATTGATCACTGCACACCAAGCACCTTTATTAGCGGAGCCTCTTCTTGGTAGCGAAAAGAATTGGCGACGATCTCTGGGCGCTGTGTCGCCTTCTTCACGTCGTGTCGCAAATCGTACATGGAATTTTTCTGACTCTAAAAACGAAGCGAAGCGACTTATCAGCAAAAAAAACGTAAACAGTTGTTTGGTGTGTAAGATTAGCGCTAAGGTTAGCCAGATAAATATATTTGACAAGGTTATACATAGTCACTAGACATACATCGTACATATTAGTCAATGTGTTGGATTTACGTTGTGTTTTACACCATAACGATAAGGTTAACAACGACGTAGTGTGAGAACAGCACGACAATAAATCTACTGTAGGATACGGTAGCTGGAGGTTTGAAAACATGGAATTGCTAAAATCGAATGCGACAAAAAAGCATTCATTTTAGGTTTACTCGTGATCAATGGCCCGTGAACGTCACCCACAGCACCATTTACCTGGTGCTATGTCATTTCTAGGATGTGAATGGAAGGAAAGGGTATTCTGTGTACGGGAAAACATGAGAAATCTTTCGGAAACAGCTTCAAATTCCGTGAAAACTAAAAAAAAATCAAGTAGTTTTTCAAAATGCTACAAAAATCATCACATTGCTTCAATAAATTTGCTATCTGTTGCGGAAGGATTTCGTTTAGGGGGTGGCCTTCCTATAGATTGGAGTTTCGTACTGTCATCTGTACACCATAGGTTTTTATTCAGGAAAAAAAAAACATTTCGCTTTCTTCTTCAATCTTTTCTTCCTCATATAATCGTTTTTTTCATTCAACGTTAATTCAGTATTTCCTATTGTTTATTTTCGTTCTCAAGAAGTAAAAAAGCTTCATTTCAGGGAGTTCCATAAAATACGTAATGGGAAAAATTCATCTATTTCCCTATAGGAACCAGATTCTCTACGTAACATCTGTCTTCTTATGCAATAAAAGCAAAATGCTCAGCGTTTAAGAATGTGATTCAGATGACGTCAATGTTTCCAATTCACCAAACAAACAACCAATAAGAATAAATTGCGAACATCAATTTATACTCCATTTCAAAGCCACTAATAAATATGTATGAGAAATTTCTTTCAAACAACGTCAACCAGCTATGAAATGGAGCATTCACATAGAAAAAATCCGGATATGAAATGAACTTACGTCGTCTTGTGATCGCACTCGCCGCTGCTCCTGATGGAGTAATCGATTGCATATTTGACGTTGTTCGCTTCGGTGTCATAGCTTGCGGTGACCAAACTGTTCGAGGCTGAAAAAATCCAATTTTTTCTCACCTCCAGAAGGAAATATGGAAAATAATGGAAATATTGAATGAACAGCGGTTCGGGAGCTGCCACTCGTTGAAAGAGACATTCATATTTCGCAAATATTTGAGGCAAACTGCCCTTTTTGTAAATATTGCTCTATTTTTCAATTGATAACTGCTGTTGAACTGTCGACTGCTGAACAGAAATATTTTTCTTCGATGGAAATAGTTGAATGAATCTTTTTTTTAATAGAGAAAAGAAAAATTCACGCTTGAGCCTTTTGAAACGATAAGAAATTAATTTGAGATGCTATTGTAGAAAAGAGAAAAGAGAAAAGTGAAGCAATAATTATAAATTGGTGAAAATGCAGAGAAATGTCTCGTGGTACAAAAAACAAATGGGAATTTTGGAGTAGGAAATAAATTTTCAACATGATGATTAGTTCCTGAAAAAAATTATGCGATTTGTCCTCAACCAGGAGCTAATAACTGGTTTAGAAACTTCTGGCACTGTCTGAATCCCTTAAACTGGACGAATTTTTACTCGAACGACCATGACAATGATATCACTTTGCTGCAGAGCTTTGCACGATCAAAATTTCGATTTTTTTCCATCCGGTGAGTCAAAAATAGCATTACTGCTCTAATAGAGTTGGTTACCATGCAGTAAACCCAATAAAGTACAGTTAGGATAGTTCAACATATCTACAGTAAGTTATACGTGGCTAAAAAACCTATATATTTTAGGAAGGCGAAGTGATCGTCAGTTAATTCCACGGAAGGCTTAAAAAAACGGTATGAAGCGGTCCTTAACACAGTGAGTAGACAAAAAAACTAATCCAACTGACTCTACATATGAGTCATACGTTCGAAATTCAAAAAGAAAAAAAAGGAAATCGGAGGGTTAAAATAGAACAAAGAGTTTTTTTCAGTCCAGTACTCTCACAATAATAAGAAATACCTCTTCTGAAATAACGATTTCCATAAGGGATTTTTGGTATTTAAAACAAAATCTGCCAACTAATTCCATTTTGAAATATTTGATGCACAAAATTGTTCACAAAAATAAGTAAAAACCCCCACCTGTGTATCATTCTCCATGTGTTTCTTGCTGAGACTTACACGATCCGGTGAATCGCGACGGAATGTCTTTTGCTGCTGTTGAACCCGAGCCAACGATGCGATTTGCGAGAGCCCGGATTGTGATGGTGTCATCACGGACGGCGTGGCCGGAGACGATCGTTGCGTTACGGCAGTGGTTGGTGTTTTTGGTAGCGATGCCGTCGGTGACTGTTGGATTCGATTCACAGAACGTGGTAGTTGCACGAATCCTTGCGCTTGCGAAACTTGCGGGCTAAGCTCTGAATATGTGCGCGCTTTTTTTTTTTGAAAAAAAGGAATGTGAACCGAAAAAAGCAGAGCAACATACAATAGATTCAAAGGCAATTCTTTGAAAAAAAAAACAAAACCTACCAAAGCGTTGATTCGTCGGTGACATAGTGGTTGCAGATGGTTGAAATATAATCGACGGGTTCCATTCTGGAATAGTGCCAACTTCGCCAGATAACAAAGAAAGTGCTATGAAACTAAGGTTGTCAAGGTCATCTAGCGCACAACAACCTACGGCTCCACCCATTTTTTCTTCAAATTCGCCTAAGTTTGATGACCGTTTATTACATATATCATAGTGCTACCGTAACCTAATTAATCCTACATAGATTACTTGTAAACCTTAAAAACTCACTCTTTCTATATCTTCTCATTTTGGAAGTACCGCAATTATGGAGGTGGACGTAAGGTGACTGTAAATAGCAACGCGCTGCGAGGTTTCCCAGGGACAGGTGGTTAGCAGCGATGAATTATGTGACGATAATGCTTTCTGGTTGCTAAGATATCGTGGATGGGCCCAAGCCCCGGATGAGTCTATCAGAACTGTGGGTTGTTTATTATTAGAGACCGCTATAAAAAATATTAATAACTAAAAGAAAGAGTTAAGCGGATTTCGATGGTAACCAATGGCAACCAGTAGCATCGATACCAATAAACTGAAAGAAGAAATAAGTGGAGAAATGTTTTAAAAAATAGTCAGTATTCTTTGTTTGTCTAGAACCTCTCTCGATAGCATAGTCTCAAAACAAATAACATAGTTGGAATGCTTCAAGTCACGTCTATCAGTGAAAAATGAAGAACGATTATGAAATGATTAACGGAAAGAGAATATTCTTCAAAAGAGCGGCTAGAGATGCGGGGGAAAACATCGAAGAATATTTCTAAAAAAAAAGCAAATGTTATGAGCAATGAATATGTCACGACTCATCCTGAAAAAAAACATTCTCCCACCCAAGACTGGTCAAATACACTCTAGTCGACACACTGACACTAGCACACATTCGAAAGTGACATTAAATTATTTACATATTTACATAACCGTGCTCACTAGGATAAACAGTAGTTGTTTTTTTATTAATATGTCGGGAAACGTACACGTACGGTAAGAATGGGGTTGTGAGTGAAATCCGGAATTTTCGAAAAATCAATACGCATCAAAGGTGCTGAAAGTATGTTTCGCTTTCTTTGGTTTAACAAATCTTTAAAAAAATCTGTAGGGGTAATGTGATTAGTGAACCGTTCCGACAAAACTTAGTATACCGAAAAAAAATCATTGTGATTTCTATGTTATGTGTACCGTATACAGTAAAGGATAATCATACAGTACTCAATCAATACTATTTCCAAATCGACATAGCAGTCGTTTTCATTAATTCCACACAGCCCCTACGTTACCATTTCTCGTGGGTGATGTTTATGAAAAAAGGGCAATATGGTAAATAGGAAAAAGCGTCAGCGCCTGGAGCGGGGCGTTGACCTTGTGCTACGGTCCACAGTGAAAAAGGAACGGTTCACAGAAGCGTCAATAACAATAACAAACAAAATTCTCCTCGGGATAGTCAAGTGATGATGGGCGTCTGGGACTTGTCGTAGTACAAACAAAAGAAAAAAGACTAGCAAAAGAAAAAAGCCAAAAAAAGAAAAAAGACTAAAAAAAATTCCAATTCTCAATTATAAAAGCTTGGAAAAGAATGGGGGGATTATATGGGATTGAAAGAGGTTTACTGTCACTCAGGTCAGCTATCACTTTTCACAAACGTTTTTTTTTTCGAGAAATTTTCTTTCAATTTCCAATTTTTTTAAAATTTTGTTTTAGAATTTAATGCACCATTAAAAGTAAAGTAGTAAAAATGGGGCTACAACGCTCCTTGAAGAAAATTTCCACACTGATCTACACACTGCACGCACAGAATTGATAGATATCGATCAGATCGCACATGAGAAATCCAGAATAGGAACATTCGATGCAGAAGAGCCATATTTAAAATCAAGTAAAAGAGATATAATAGAAAATCTAACAGGTAATATTGATTGACGCTCAAAACGTGGCACACGGCTGGATGCAATATACCATAAATCCTGTAGGAAAAACGATTAGCGCCGCTTTCTCGGTCCGGTTCACAATATAAATTTTAAACGAGAAAAGTGATTAATAACACGAATTCAACGTTGACAGCTAGAAGTGACAATTAATCAAGAATTTATGACAATTTTCTGGATTATAAGTGATGATGAACGGTAAAGAGAAATAATCTGCACTTATCACGCTTCAAATGGTTTTTTTTTCTGCTTAACTGGAAAAATCAATTTGGTTGCGAAATATATATGTGAAAATAATCCAATGGTTTTCAATGAAACGTAGTGTTTGAGCGTTTCGAAGTGAAGCGGGGGGAAATTCAAGGTTAGTGAGTTAAGCAAGCGACAAAGTATGTACGGAAATGAGTTCCGCGTCTCAGAAGAACATTTTTAAGATTTCGGTAATGTTTTCGGATCAGGTGAAATTTTGAACTATCATTTCCAAAAAGTAGTTTAAAAAGGTCCCTCCGGTAGAAAGCAAGGAAATATCTACTCCATTCCTATGGGGACTATTGAAACCATCTGGTTTTTCATCCGAGCACATTTGTGGATATGATCGTTGTTAGGAAATTAAGGAGCTATCCGAACTAGCTAGAGTTAATAATATTTGTTTAAATGTGGCGCTTTGCTTGGGGTGCGACGAAAACCATGTCAATAGAAGACCGCAAGAACCTACATTTTATTGCTTAGAGGCATCACTCCACGAATCTGAGGTGGTACGGATTTCAGGTGGAGTATTCGTATACGGCACAGTAGATCATGGGGAGAAGAGTGACTCCGTCCATTTCTTCCTAATTGCCGTAAAAAACGGCCCGGAAGATACGGCTTCGGGCGTCCTGGCGCACTTTTTTCTACGAGGAGTTCGACTGGAGCGCGCCAGCCTTCTACGGCGCCGCATCTTCCGGGCCGTTTTTCACGGGAATTAGGAAGAAATGGATGGAATCACCCTCCTCTCCATGATCTACTATCCCTTATAAGAATACTCCATGAAATCTGCACCACCTCAGCTTCGTGGGATGATGCCTTTAACGGTTCAAACTGATAAGAATTCTCGAAATTTTCACGCGAACAGGTCGAACTCGACTTGGGTATAAGAGTTCCAAGCGCAGATGTCATATAATTTATGTGGATAAAAACAGCGTGCCCACCTTCTCGTTGCCAATTCGGTAGCGGATCACCCCATCGACTTCGAATCTTACGTGGTGGTCGATCCAATTGATCTGTGAGCACACCGTGCATTCCCACAGTGGACATTTCACGTAGGTTCATCATCGATTTACTGGATGTATACGTCGGCGGTTCGCGACGTTTCGATATGAAATCGGACTTTGATTCGTCGTGATCGGATGCTTCTGAAATGATTATTTCAGTTCAAGCATGATTCCTAGTATGCAACAACGATTAAGAAACGTAAACGATTAAAAAGAAATTTTATTATGAATTTGTTGACGTTAGCGTTATTATTCAAAAGGGAATGTGGAGGCGGTGACACAACAAAGCAACAATCAGCTGATGCTTATGAAACTAGGATTCTATACAATACCGGATAATTCTAGCTATAAGCATTGTTTTGGTTTATTTCTATTTATTGCATTCATATTATTTACTATTACATTCTCGATTATTTTACTCATAACTTAATTATTTTATTCGTATTATTTATATTATTAATTATTACATTATTTATGTTATTTATATTATGTGTTTTATTCAAATGACTTATTTTATTTATCTTATTTGTGTTATATTGTTTTATATTTATACGTTGGACCACATTATCCAGAAAAAACACATCACTTAACAAATCTACAGGCTTCAGAAGGCGGGGTTCTGAAAATAGTAAATTTTGAAGAAAAAAAAACCCTAATCAGTGCTCTAATCGTGAAAAATTTATAGAATTTCACGTTTTGCGCCGTTTAACAGAAGATGAAGGAGTTCCTTCTTCCTGAACTAGAACAGTGAGAATTATCTACCAATTCCAGTCGGGATCCTTCCTCAAATTTGATGAAATATCTCCTTTCTTCACGAATGCATATGTTAGCAATAACTATGTATGTACTTATGAGCATTCGACCGTTAAGATGAGATTTATGTGCAAGTTGAAAAAAGAAACAATAAAACTTTGGATGGAACATTTAAATTCTCTTTTGAAAAAAAAATTTTAATAATCTAATAATGTGAATAGTCAATAGGCAAAAAGGCAAAAATTCAATATTCAGATGAAAGAAAGGAGCAAAAGGGAAATCAGCCACCTCCCGTGTTGGTGTTTCTATCTCTTCTATAAGTACTTAAATTCGTTTGAAATTCCTCTCTTCAAATTACCAAATACTCAAACAAATTCCCCTTTTGAATATGCATTTAAACTATTTTGAGGTTATCTAGGTTATCTATAGGGTTATCTATCTATCACACGAACAAATTCATTTCTATAGAGTATGGAATCCTATTGAAGCATACTGAAGTCCTGTTCAGGATCCTGGAACACTTTCGACTACTTACAACAAGCATCGTTGATCCAGACCGTACTCGAAGGGAGTATGGTCTGATTGGCGATGTTTATTGTAATTCGAGTACTCAGTAATTCAAGTTTAATCAGAAACAAGAAAACTTCCTAAACAAGAAAAAAAGTAGAAAAAATAGGAATAGGCTAACAAAATCAACCTCCTGGAGCGACGTCGGTTGACCCAATAAGGTTGCTGGTGGTACGACGGGTAACGTGCGCCGGTTCAGCAATCAACGAGCCGCTCCTGCAAGAGAAATCTCATAAGAAATTCATGGGCATATTCGTTTAGGCCATTCGGAGAAAAAGGTAAAAAAAGAGAGTAAAGGAAGGGAAAATGAGTAAGGATTGACGTCAAGAACAGGGGATTGGGTAGAATGAAGGCTATCTACTGAGAAAAAAACTCCATGTCCAACCCGTAAGACCCTTCAATTTTTTTCTCGTTTATTATCATTTATTTTCTTTTTTTTCTCTCTCTTTTTTGTTTTTCCTTTCTCTTCCTTTTTTTCTTTCTCGGTATTCACAGTTATATCTTAATTTTCCAGAATAAGAGGAAAATTCCACTGTTCATAAGCTTCTCATCACGACACCGAACCAAAGATCATCTATATACCAAGGATGCTCGTTGGATATTGTTGCCGCCTTAATGATGTATGGATCAACGCCACCTGGCATGCGAGAAAAACGCGAATAAAAAAAATCGAAACAGTTGGTGAGCACTTTTTTCTCGCTGTGGATCAGAGATCAGCTCAAAAAACCCTCAGGGGCATGAAATCGTCTAAAATAATGACATTAAAATTCAAGTAAAAGGCATTTTCAACTAGTCCTAACCAGCTTTCACTAGTTTTTACTGTATAAACTAACGGTAACATCTAGTATCAATAAAATTCAGATAATATTTTGAGTCTAAGATACTAAACAGGCTTGAATCTTAATAAATATATACAATTAAGTACATATATTCCTATTCTAACCACTCCGCTATCAAATATTATCCAAGTTCATTTCCAAGGTTCGTACATCGGCGCGAAACCTCATTCACACGCTCGCACATGTGTCTAATACTGGTTTTCCAGCACACAGCAGAGAAGAAAGTAGTTGAAATTGAAAATTATTTCATTTAAGAACTCGGATTGAAAACTACTAACTAATTTAACTAGAACTACTTGAATTTCCTAGTAAATCAATCAAGCTCGTTTTCGAAAGAGTCAAACTATCCAGTGAAATGAAGTTTTTGCGATTAAAACTCTGTTCTGCGAGAAATAATCGTGGATATTCCTTAATATTTAAATGTTTCAAGGAATAGCAGCATTTTTTTAAATGGTTACGGCGGATAAGTAACCGGAGCACCTTCTTCGGAGGAAGAATCAGAATAATCCGCACATTTTTCAGTATACTAAGCACAATTCACAAAACTGAAGAAGCTGGAACGCCTTGAATTCAGGAAGAAACTGTGCTTCTCCCATACAACTCCGCAGAAAATACAAAAAAAAGAAATAAACTTGCCATCTGATCATAATTCCACCCGGCATCACAGCCACAGTACAAATAGTGACAGAATCGAGAGGAATAGCGTGGAAATAACGAAGCCTATGGTTATAACGTTCCGAACTCGAACCGCATTGCAAATCAGCGACGATGGATTAGCGAATGTGTGAGAGGGAGAGACACACACAACACTGATGGTGGTGGTGGTGTCGGTGAACAACGACGAAAAAGTCGCACATGCTGCGGAAACCTCGCCGTCGTCGTCCGAGCGCTAACACATGTGGATGGCGGCAGCGAACCCATTGCGTTGACGGACGAAGCTCATAAAAGTTGGGTGACGCTGAGCAAAAACCGACACTATACGACAATTTGCTCACATTTGCTAATCAACAACAGCTTATCAAATGCTGCCGGATGAGTTATGGAGGATCAGTTGCTTACGGTGAGGAAATGACCGAATAATGCGTAGTTATCAGTTACTGACCAACTATACGCCGTTACCCCGAGGAACTAGAAGATACTAGAACTACCAGAAGAAATAATACTACAAAACGACTATAAAACAGTATAAGTACTCATAGGAAGTGATTTTTTGAAGAGGGAAGATCTTGCAAAAATCACCTCACGTATTTTCCTCGAAAATTGAAAAGAAACTTGTTGAAAGAAAAATTACATGGGGTTGGCAAGGTCCAAGAGGAAGAATTTGGAAACTGCAATAAATGTTTGTTGACCACCGAACGAGGAGCGAACTCACGTCCTCTTGGAACTGTCAGGATAGCTATGCACCTCCGGCGAAACGACAACACTATGGAATACTGGATAATGGCTAATATGACAGCTATATAATAAGGGGTTCTTTCTAGAACTTTTAGCTAAGAACCAGCTATCAAAACTGACGAATCCAATCATTTCAAATACGATGTGATACTACTATCGCATAATTTCTACGAAACTAGCTTTGAATCACTTAACAGGGAAGGATAACTGCTGGTTAGGACGAGAAACTAGAAGATAAAATACTGGAAAGCACTATAAAACAGTATAAGTACACAGAACAGGAATCGTATCTTTTAGGATGCCTCCAAAAAAAAAAAACGAAGAAGCATCTAGACAATAACATACTACTGGTGACACATAGAGAATAAAGCACAAAAATAGAAAGGCACGAGTTATTGTCTGCGAACTCGTTAACCCTCACTATTGAGTGGATATCCATCCTTTTTCGAGAGGAAAGAGGGAAAGAAGGAAAAATTAAGCACACGTGCATTCTATGTACTTACCATTCTACCCTTTACCTAGTATTTGCTAAGTGTTAGCTTTTTTCATACTAGTAGTCAACTAGGAGCTTACTGCTAGTTTTAAGAAAAATGACAAGAGAAAATAGAGTTCTACGAGGAGTTTTTTTTAAATCAAACGAAATTAGCATTTCAGCATCAGGATTCAATTTTACTTCCGGACTTTGTTCAAAAACTCCCTCAAACTCTAAAATCTCAGGTAGTCAAGGATGTTTCCCACGAAGATGTTTTGTTTCCCATGTCCAAGCCAAGGTATAAAATTTCAGAAAAGTTGTCGGGAAAATTCTAGCAGAGTTCAGGTCGTCCTCGCTTTCACTGTAATGTTTTTTCTCACATTGTCAAAGCACGTCAGGAACTATTGAGGAATATTTTGACTCCTGGAGAAAAAATAGTGAAGATCAGAGTCTCGAAATCTTAAAGTATGTCCAGAGTCGAATTGGCCGGCGGTGGAGACGATTAGAGAACTACGGGGATGGGTCTAAGCGGCCTATCGTACCGCACTCTTCAATGTCGAGGAAAAGGGAATGGACGAGGTGAATCGTTCGTCGTCGTCGTCGCCGCCGCCGCCATCGTCTGTCGCTTAATCGGTCACAATAACATTGAAATGGCAATTATGGTGTCAGTCTTTGCGTAAGATGCTCGTAAAGACGAATGCTCGGCTATTTACTTAGTTACTTACTTATGTAGATGTTCACTAATTGTGAGGGGCTTTAAATTCATCTAAAAATAGAAGAGGAGAAGGAGAAAAGGAGGAGTTAGAAGGGGGAAAACATGCAAAAAAATATGTTTTGAATCAATTCCGTTGCGAAATATATTGTGACGCCTGAAACGCTTTGATTGCTTGCCGATGCTGTTGCCACCAACATACAATAGCACTAACAATGAGGCGCCTGTCGGTGGGAACGAATTCGAATATGTGTGAGCGAGAATATATGGAATGGATAGGATTATGTTTGGATTGTGGTCTCATTAAAATCGAATATTTAATGGGAAAAACTGCGCGGTAAGAAATCAATGCGAATACGAAAAATTGAAAAGCAAATTATTGCAAAAACCTCTTGAAATAAAAAAAAAATATCTGCAGCTGATTTAATATACCTACGGAAAAGTTTATTTAAGTCAATTGACCCGGAACGTCATCTGTTAGTTAAATAAATTGATTTTGCTAATGCTCTAAAGCGCAAATGAATGAAAAATATGCAAAAATGTTCTCATGTCTTCGAAAAAAGCAATTTGAAAAGAAAATTGCAGGAAAAAAATCACAAGAATTCGAAAAGTTCCGACAAATTGCAAATGAAGATGAGAAAAATAGATATGGTTTCTCACTGGATTAATTTAAGGACATTTAATGGCACAAAGACCAGTTTACTAACTGAATAATACTTTTTTTTTTGAAGAAGTTCAGAAAAAAGAGCATTTTTGAGAGGAATATTCGAACATTTGAATTCGCTTCAGGGAGAAAAGTTGCAGGAAACGGTGAAACGGAAGAAACGGTGCAATGCTGTATAACCTTTAATTACCTTGAAGTCAGTCATAGACTGAAAAAACTAACGTGCCTTGAAGTGAAAACCGCAAAGTATTTGTGACAAAATGTTAAGACCAGAACCATGTTGGAAAAGTTGATGGGAATTCTAGGAAAACATGGCGGAAAAATATGGGTGAACTGCAACAACAGACATAAAAAGACTAAGCAGCAGAAATTGTAAAACTTGGTACGTATAGGTTATGTATATTTGTGCAGAACTTAAAAACTAAAAAAAATTTCCCTTGGATTTACACGGAACATGGGTTTGGATCCTAGATGCCACTTTCACAAGAGTATTTCTTTTTCGGGTGAAATTTTTACTAATAGAAGTACTGCTGGTGCCAGTTCGAGCAAATCTACGGACAACGGGAGCACAGCTGATGCAGGTGATTTCAGCAAGAGATGATTGAAAAAAAGAGTAAAACGAAAATAACTTGGAACGAATTTTTCCAGAAGTTTCCCAGGAATATGCACTGAACAGGGACTACGGCACCTATGGCTCATTGAGTAAAAAAGAAGACGTAGGACCATTCAGAAGGCTCTGTATCCTAGTATTAGCCACGAAAAAGTAGCAGAGAATGAGTGTGTTTTGGGAATATTCCCGAAAACTATCGTCAATCATTGCCTAATCCACACTAATCTAGGAATGTCCTATAAAACAACTTCGTTGCAAATAACCACAGAGCATCTGTCGATAAGATCTCTATGGAACGATTAAACTTGTCCTAAACAGGGTCAAGTGTTGATCGTAATCTGAACTCTGGAGAAACTTTATGTCATTTTTAAGATGAATCCATGTAGTGCACTTCTGGATCCCTTTTACAATAAGCACAAAAAATATATAACTTAAAAATATAGGTATTCGGTTGGAAATATCCAGACAATCGACCAGGCAGAGCTACTCCACTGAGGGTGGCTGACGTGAGGAGAACTGGAGTCTTTTAAACTAGAAATCTTGATGGAATCCTTTTGAGGAACACTTTCTTTCTGGATTTGGAAGAGAAGAAGACATTAAAATTGCACTAAAAGCTTCCCTAATGAGCTAACCATTAGCTTATTTAACGTACGAAATCACTTAAAAGTGCTCAAGGTGGTGAATCAACAATGAAAATTTTCTGCACGAAAGAATCCACATTTTTCTCCATTCATTCATTCACTTCATGCATTAATGCATTATCAGAAGGACAAGAGAGAGAGAATTTCATCAAAGATGAGTGCATCGCAGCGACATGAAACTGGGTTCTTCCTTTTTTTTTGGGCAACATTTCATAGTAACGTAAAATTGTGAAAAATCGTAAATTGATATTTAGTACAAAAAAAACAACTTTACTATAGTGTAAGAAACGATCAAAACTGCGTCTTTAGTAATCTCACTTAAAGTGCAAAACCACTACAATAATACAGTAATATCTTCCAGAAGTGCGAAATTTCGACTTCCCTTGAATTTTTGCATACAGATTGCAACTTGTCGATAGTCAAATTAAAGCAATAGCCAAGATTGTTAACAAACTTTATTACGGTGTTTCGGCGTACAGTAATAATTTCACATAATAATAAATGAAGGATCTCTAAAGTAGGGTAAAAAAAAAACTACGTTTTTTGACGAATTGCTGAGTGAGATTGCTATTTTCTCTGCTAGACTCCACCCACTCGCACAGAAAACCAAAAATAATACCATTTTGGCGGAAGAATACTGGTTTTACGTGAACTGGGGCACTAAACTGGTACAAATTTTCTCCGTTAACCTCAAAAAGGAAGTGAATTTTCGTGGGAATAAGAGCACCAAATGATGGTGACACCTGGCGATGGCACTCCACCACCTAACGTACGACTATTGTCTCCGTTAGCGGTCACTGAGATATCGGGGGCGATATTTTAAAAAGTTTAAAAACAAGAGGTGAGTGTGCCGTTTCAGCGTAAAATGTGCGACGACGAACGCAAATGGCTACCAGCTGTCACCAACAATTCATCCGTTCACACATACCACAAATGTTGGTGTCTTTGTCGCCTTTGTGTGCAGTTTGCGGGTTTGTGGGTTTTCGGATGAATTTCCCTTTCCAATTTCACATTCCTTGCTTGTATGGGACCTAATCCGAACTGATTAGGGGACACCGTACCGTAAGTGTTCTGCGCAATGACTGCTCCCAACAGAATCATAACGGTCGTCCTTATCGATGTGACTTCAAAATATTTGCATTTTTTAAAATGAAAAGTTGTTATGAAAAAATTTTAGCCAAACAGCTCAAATTTTGTCCAATTTCGCGAACTTGTAACAGAAAAACGGCAAAATGGCCTGAGGGCATATTCTGGGATTCCAATCCTTATTGTTGTCCGATGTTACCTTAAAGGCACCACCACACGAATCTGAGGTGGTGCCGATTTCAGGTGCAGTATTCGTATACGGGATCGTAGATTGTGGAGAGAGGGGTGAATCCGTCCATTTCTTCCTAATCGTCGTAAAAAACGGCCCGGAAGATACGGCTTCAGGCGTTCCGGTGCGCTATTTTCTACAACGATTTCAATTGGAGCGCGCCAGCCTTGTGCGGCGCCGCCTCTTCTGAGCCGTTTTTCTACGGCAATTAGGAAGAAATGGACGGAATCACCCCTTCTCTCCATAATCTACAATCCCGTATACGAATACTCCACCTGTAATCCGTACCATCTCAGATTCGTGGGGTGATGCTTTGCCCAATTTCGCAGACTTATAACAGAAAAATGATGGCCTGAAGGCATATTCCGGGATTCCAATCCTTATTGATTTTGCCACTAGAAATAGCCATATTTTAAAGAGAACACAGCTGCCACAAATATTGGTGTCTTTGTCGTTTTCCTGGGCACTTTGTGGATGTATGTTTTTAAATGAATTTCTCTTTCTAATGTCACATTCCTTTCTTGTATGGGACCTAATACGAACTGATTAGGAGACACCATACAAGTGTTCTGCGCAATGACTGCTGTCAACAAAAATTTCGATCCATCACTTGCTTTTAAGGGGAAAAATACGCGGCGGCGCTTGGTGATCATTCGTTTTCGATGTGTCCGCACCATGTCTTCTGTCTGTCATTTATGGAATCACCTACGGTAGTGATAGATTCGAAATGACACCACATTCAACCCCTATAGGGGCACTGATTTCGGTTTTTCTTATTATCGGTCCTAGATTTTTTTTCCAAACGCTTACATACATGTTTGTGATCTCGTTTAAAAAAGATAATCCAACTTTTTCCTAATTTGCGGAAGCGTAGAAATTCGGAGGATATATTGAGTAGTATTTCCTTCCTTACTCGAATCGAGAACCCAAAGAGGGTCAGAGGACCCTCAAGACGAGTGTTCACAGCTCAAGTGAGGGAAGAACAAATAACGTCTTGTGACGAAAAATGGGGGAATTATTGAGGTCAAGGCAGTGGTCTCAAGCCGAGAGAGATTGAAGTAGACCTAAATTTACTCATAGAAAGAAATAAACTCTATTTCTCAGGAACAAACCAGTCTAAACGCTTCGAAACCCACTAAATTCTTTTACAATGAAGGATGTTAAGAATTACTAAAATGAAAAAATAACTGTAAAAGACCTGCACTGCAGGTGAAATCGTGAGATCTCTGTCAAAAAATCCTACGGGGACCAGTTCCACAACTATAATAAAATCTACAATAATTCCTTTTGGTGCGACCCAAAAGGAAAGAAAAAACGAAACGAGCGCATAGAGAGGTCCGGGTCAGGCGCACTCGTGCTGGATAAACATTAGAAGAAAACAGTCAGGATGAGCAGATATATATTCGTAGCCATTCATAGAAAAGAGTGAGACGAAAATATTTCTAGGGAACGTTTAGAAAACAACGAGGAAGCAGAGAGGAGAAGAAATGCTGCAGGAAAAATTCGAAAATGAGTCCATTGAGTAAATGTCAAGGGTGACGCCTACGAATTTGCATATGAATACGATTAGGAACGATTTCTAGCGTGGAGTCGGGTCGTCAAAGCTAGGTCGGAGTACGCATATATCTTTTTAAAAAAGGAAAATTTATTTTTTCTTCGAGGAAATGTGGGTTTTCGCCAGAAATCTCAGCAAAGCGAGTTTCCAGAGCTGAGAAAACTCGAAATTGCGATTTTTTACGAGAACAACCGAGAAAAACAATGGTTAATTCAGGTCCCGTTGGTTTCGCCCTTGCCCTAAAGTACTGTGAAAGTTCTTGGATTAAGAGATGAGTAGCGAAATCTTGTCCGAGCTCAAAGTGCGAGAAGTAGAAAAAAACAGGGAAAATTTTAAGAAATTATTTCCACAATGATTCTCACATTCTTGATAACCACTACAATTTCTCTTTCACTTTTACTGTTCTGAATCTCGCTTCCATCGCTTTTCTACTCCACAGAAGTGTGGTGACATCGAAGCGCAGAGGATACGTATCGATCGACCCTTATCAGACTTCTCAAATCCTCCAGTAGATGGCAGATCGGTGTGTGCAACCACAATCTATGGTCTTCTCAATTCTGAGTCATTGTCTCAGAGACGTACTTCAGGAAAACTCGTCCACATCTTACTGAGAATTTGAAGAGAGATAATTTCAGTTGTGGTGACATGTTTGATTAGTGTGCGCAAGCGTAATTAGCTGGATTAGTAACCATAAAAATTTATCTCCTACACTTCAAAAAGCACGAAAATGTGTGGAAAAAATGTCCACCACGCATTTTCAGACTTTCAGTGAGTCCTTAATAGAATTTTAATGGCAGCACAGCCTGAAAAAGGGAGTGACAAGCGTTGTTCGCCACAGAATAGCAGAAAACCTTAGAGAGTTCTCCAGGAAAGGTGTACCTTCCAGAAATCTACCTCATATCTAAAAAAATATAAGGTGGATTTCTGAAAGAGGTACACAGAAAACTTCACGAAACGAGACGAGATCATGCAATTTCATTTTAATAATTTTATATTTTTATTTTGAGTGCATTTTTAATAGATTTATTTATGATTTTAAATTTTTTTAATTTTCAGAAAAGAGACTGCGCGACTCGCGTCCGGCAACACCCATAACACAACTATGCGTGATCAACCCTATGTGTGTAAAACTGAAAGGAGACAAGTAGTGGTATCAAGAACAATTGTTGAAATCAATGGATTTTTCCAAAGGAAACAATTTTTCAATGTCTTACAGCAAAAAAAAAGACTGTTATTTTATATTAAACTGCGATAACATAAAGGAAACACCATCTCTACACAAAGATTGGGAAATTAGACAAAAAGCGCGACATGCGCACGGTTTCATCACAACAATCCGGTGCATTCACGTTGTTGCCCCTTTAAATTCGGATGAGCGGCATCAGTAATCCTAGTAGTGATAGCGAAGAAAACCAGTATTTCTGGAACCAATTCTAAGAAACTCAGAACATGAAAGCTGAAGACGAATTACACCACCAGAACCAGTCCTAGAAATACATGCCTATTCTTGTGCTCGTATACTAAGCCACAAATCAAACAATCCATTTCCATTCATCCAGAAATCAAATGAGAAAACCTCCCAGAAAAAAAAAACAAGGAGAAGGAAATGGTTATCTTGAGTTATGAGGGAAATCCATCTTAGATGCGTTCCGAACCACCAGGGTGCGGCTCAACGGGTAATATCCTTTGCATTTATGGTCACCGACCTCAATAGAGCGTAAACAATTTGAATCAACAACATAACGTTCGACGGACGACGACGAACGAACGAACGGAGATGGTGACTCCTTGACTCCGTGACTTACTTTGAAGGAGTCAACCGTTACACTAGGAGGAAACGAAGTTAGTGAACTCAGATCATTTCGGGCAAGGTAGGAACGGAAGGAAGACGGCGTTCTTAGAGGCGGACACCTCAGGAGAATGGACAACTTTCTACACTCGAGAGGAAGAGTACACTTTCTGGTGGTAGGTGGGATTCTTTCAGGAAGTAGCATGAATCATACACGAATAGGCTGCTTGTGCCGCAACTGTTACTAAAAAAACTAAACAGACAGCTCTATGAATCAGCTGAAAGATATACCATCACCTATAACATAACCGCTTAGGTTTTATATAAGGTTTTTTTTTATCAGCAGCATAAAGAAACCCGATGAAATTAGTAGGATATCAAAGACGTTAATTCTAGACTACATTTCGAAGAAAAATCCTAGAAGAAAAAGAAAACTCAAAAAAGGAAGTGCGCGAAATATTTAACGAGACTGCTGACATACTCGATGATTGGCAACAAACAAACAAACAAATAAATAGAAAAGGTCATATTTAATTAGAAATAATATTTTCTCTTCTTCTGGCCCCGAACGTACGACTTTTTTTTCCTGTACTCCACTATACGTACATGTTTAATCATGGGCAGAAAAAAATGAAGAAGCACTAAAATACAAATTGGGAAGAAAAAAGAGAAAGAAGAAGAATGAAAGAAAAAGAGCGTTAACAGAAATTCTGAGAGAATCAGATTCGAAGATTTGTTTACTCCAAAAATACAGTGATTCAAATCAGCTGTAAAAATAAAGAAGAAAAACCAAGTCTCTGGTCTCTGGATGTTTTTTCCTTGCTTTTGGACCTTTGATTTCCTTGTTTTGGAACGTTTTAGAGAGCAAGTTTCGAAAAAGTTGGTCAGAGAGTTGGATTTTTTCTCTTTCATGCGAGTAAAGATACAATACAAGCACTAAAGACGATGATTCAAGAAGGAAAACGGTTGAAATAAAATAGACATCAGTAAAGCCGACTCAAATATTTAACATTACAAGAAGGAGGATAATAAAAGGGCGAAATCCTGAGTTAAGAGGATGAAGGGGGAAAAAACTGGCTTTTCTTATTATAAATACGCGTGTAAAAGTAGTTAGAGAAACTTTTGTCACCATTTTGTTGTTTTTTTTTTGTTTGTTGTTGTTAAAGGAGTCACGAGAGAAATACAAGGAGTTTTCAATATTTTTACTTCGAGGATAGACGAAAATTTGCGTCCGGTCAAACTTTTCAAGTGTACTTTTGATCCATGACACTTGAACAAAGCGCTGTGGAGAAGCATCGATGTGAAGAAGGTCGGCTGACATGGTCGAGTTCGTCGCATTGCGGTCGTTTGGAGCCGTATCTGACCTGGTCAACCCGAAACCACAATGCAAACATTGAGGTGCGAGGCTGAGTGTGGTGGGTGATGTTACATTGGAGAAATGAGCGGTGGTGGTGGTGGAGGGGACACAAGCTAACCGATCGACGAAGTTTGAAGTGGCGCTGCCAGTCGGAATTCAAATTTTCATACTCAGGGCCGCGCGGGAACCGACCGACAAGAATGGTTTCGGTGGATCGTGTGAAAATCGAAAAAAAGGCATTGTTCCTCCTTTCTCTGGTTATTCGTGGGAAGATTTCTGCAATATACAACATCTGGAGAATACAATTTGCTCTTCTTTTTTGAAATAGACACCCTAGCGGTGGAAAGTAATCAATATTCAGAGACATATTCAGGAAAACAAAATTCATGCTAAAATTTGATGGCAACCTGGCGAAAAAGTATTTCATAGATCAAAAGCAACCTGTTACACACCTGCGAAGCGACAACTCACCCTCGGGGACAAAAACCTTGGGCTTGACTATTTTTTCCTCTACCGCCTCATACAGGTTCTTTCCATCAAAATAAAACAGTGAATGGTCTAGCAGAAGAAAAACATCGTGTAAAATAAGCGTGTAGTTTTACAAGCAACAAGAAAAATAGAAAGCGAGAACTGGTCCCCAGTTATCTAGATCTGAAAACTCATGATGATTCCAGGGTAGTTAGCTCTCTGAATGCAAAACGCAACGCTTTTCAGTTGGATTTCGGACTTTGTAAAGTGAGTGAAGTGATAAAAAGTGTATGCGGAAGAACCGTAGTTGCTGTATAACCGAAACTGTATCCGTGCGACTCGATCGCGAAGTATGGGTTCGAATAAATCAAACCCGGCCGGTTGCCGGCCTCGTTTTAATAGATGTATAAAGTCCGGCATCATACATGAATTACAAACTTCATCACAGCGGACCGTCCTCATCCAGTCGGAAATTTTATGACTTCAACTTTTTCAGCATAACGACGACAAGTACGAATAAGCAGCAGCACCGACATCATTTATGTTTGTACAATCGTCATATATACGGTATGAGATTCGGTTTTCTTTTCAGGAACAAGAAATCGGTCCGTTTCAGGTGTATGTGGGTGTTGGTGAATCTATTTCCTTAAGATTTCTACTAGGGAAATGAAACAAATCCTAGCTTTCCTAATAATTCTTGTAAACGAGAAAACTGGAATAGCTATGTATGTGCGAGGTGCTGGATCAAAAATGCTGAAGTGCAAAGAAAGAAAAATCGACTGTGGATGAAACATTGGCCGGGCAGCTGATCAAATATAGGCTATGCGCAACATTATGCAATATTAAAGGACTCTCAGAGAATTCAGGAAAACAATAAATCCGGCATAATCGCACTTGAAAAGACCTAACAAAGCCACATCGATTCTTGTGGTAGCATTTTGAAATTAGAGCGTGATTTGAGAGGAATTGAGGATGAGTATGGTTTCCAAGCGGAAGGAAAAAAGTTGGGTCCAGGCGAAAACAGAGAAAAAAAGGGAGCTATGAGAAAACTAGAAGTGCAGTTCAAAAAAGTATTGAAAATTCAGGAATAAAGGTCATATTTATCTGTCTGGACAATCGTGGATAATGAATATAAACGCGTGATTAAATGGGTTTGAGGGACAATGTGTAGGAAAATCCATTTTTCTGCGTAAATTTCAACGGCTACACCACCAGGTCCGAAAATACGAAAATTGTGTTTCCCTTCGTGGTCAATGATCAGCTGATGATCACTCATTTTTTTTGGATCAATTTATATTATGAATAAGGTGAAGAATTTTAATTGATGAAGGTTAACCACAAGTTTTTTTTTGACTGGGGTTTTTTTTTGTTGATGGTCAAATGTTCGGGATACAATCCAGGAAGGAACGATCAAACCATGACCACTTTACCTTGAAAATCATGATAGTGTGAAGATTTCGAGAACTTTGGCGAAGTTTTTGTTCTACTTCGTGCTTATGAATATGTTGCTAAACCTTAGACAGGATAAGGTGCTCATAAGTAGTTTTTGCTTCGCAAAAAAACCCATATCATGAAAATAAACTTTAAAAAACCCATAAATACCCAAAAAAATCCAGAAAAGTCTATTTAGAGATCAAAATAGAAGCTGAACACAGTCGAACAGGACTTCAGCGAGCCTGTCTCGCCGTGCTAATCGCCTCGCGGTGATGAAGCAGAGCGCATCGGCTTAACAAAACGATCATCGCCGCCGAATCGTGAAGCGAGCGCGATTTTGAAAACGATTCGCGACAGGTGAACGTGTGGCGAACGAAGGTAGCCGTGCTGAAGTGAGAACGACCCCGTGTAAGGGTCGTTTTGGGAAGAAAAGCAGGCAAAGGAGAATGGGCCAAGTGAAACTAGTTCTTGGACATGGTCGAAAGCAAATAAACAGTGAGGGGAAGGGTTTTGTGTATGAGTGTGCGCGTGTAGTTACAATGATTCAACGTAATTCAATCGAATTTTAAGGGTTTTCACGGATTTGGGGATAAGACATGGGAAATACGAAGGTCGTAATGCTTTCCTGACTCATACCATATGTGCATGGTGTTGAAAGGACGTCAGATGGAAAGGTTGCATGGAATCGGAAATACCCAAAGAAAGAGAAAAAGCGGGTTCGGATCTGATGAAAGTCAGGAAAAACCCAAAGTGAACAGATTTCTAGAGTGTAGGAATTTCTGCAGAAAACGTTCGGAATCGTCCGATGTTAATGATGGAATAATTTAAAAACTAATTTAAAATTTAAAACTCGTTGAAGGGAACTGGGTGGCACATTTAGTTTTTTTTTCACCCGAGTTAACCTTAGATACAACTATTCGATACGATATCTATTCCTGTTTTTGTGTGGATCTTTTATTTGCACATTACTTCAAGGTTTTTCGCATACATCAACAAATCCGAGGAATTAGACAGATGCCGACGAAATAGAGAAAACAAAAAAGATTGTATTCCTGTATTCTTACTGCTGGGTAAAAACAAAAGAAAGAAAGCAGAAAATTTCTTGAAATGTTCCTAGACTGTAAGTTATTAGTGCTATAAATTAGAGAAATGGTGGCGGCAGTTTTTCGAATAATAATTTTTTCCTAACTATTTGCGATTTTTCTGGAATAAATTCCTAGCAGTTTCAAAATAGCGCTCAAATGCATGCAAGGGAGAAATTGATCACAGATTGTAGGGGAAAGGACGTTCAGAAAATTTTCAGGACAAAGACGCAAAAAAAAGATCCGAAATAATCTTTAGTGCTCCACAAGCGACTTTTTAATACAGCTCTAAATTCGATTTTTTTTTCGAAGCGTACAGTAAAATCGTTTTTTTCAAGTATTTTTTTTACATTTAGCACAAAAATCTCAGAAATAAAAATCGATCCTTAGAAAATTAGTAAAACGGTACTGCAACTACTGTGAAAAGGTGCGAATAACCTGCGTGAACTACGAATTTACTGGAACAACCTGCGAATAGTGAACGTAGATCTTATCTCCGCGTAATTACAGAGTGGTGCGCGTAAGGGAACTACTTTAAATAGTGGTTTGCTCGAAACATCACTTGAGTTCCACTGTTACAGGATTTTTTAGCATTCGAAAAGTTCCAAGGAAGAAAAATTAAAGGCTTAAAGGCTGTGAATAAGATCAAATATGACCTCAAAGTGCATCAACGTCATCAAAGAAATTACGTGATGACACAATTATAGGATAAAAGGATGACAGAATTACAGAATTCAACCTATTCAAAATCGTATTACGATGAGGGCAATAATGTCCTCATCACGATCGTATTCTACGGCAATATAATTGTTTGTCAGCGCGAGTTTCTGAAGAAATGGACAAGGTCATCGGTGGGGGCCACCACCGGAGCGTTTGTTGGTGGGATGGCTGGATGGATGTGGCCGGCGTAGCACGGGAAGGCGATCGCGCACATCCTAATCGCAATTCTCTGGGAACAACACACACACACAGATCCGCACGGGCACCACATATGAAGACTACAAATTATGATATAGTGTAGCGGCAGCGCCTTACGACAACTTCGCTCTGTGCTCGGCTCACCGCCGTCGCATACGGTCCCGTCAATCGTCATCAGCCGGCAACCAACCGGCTAGCCATTCGAGGGACGTCATTAAAGGACATTCTCCTCATTTCCTGACACCTACCTTATAATACCAGCCATAAATACTGTAATATATGAGGTAAGTAGAAGGCAACTGAAGGTCAATTCCCGTGAACGTGACTTGGAGATGTCGGAAATGAAGAAAAAAAGGACTTGGATTAGACATCATCATGCGACAGAAATTGGTCAGCAGAAAAACTGGGTAATTTTCGAAGAAATTTTCCCAGAAAACTAGAAAATAATCTCACTTCTCGTCTCCTTTATGTAGGGTGACAGCCTCGTTCACTCGCCAGTTATTCAGCGATTCTCGACTACCGAATTGCGGTGAACTCGTATCGGTGTTATCCTGAAAATAATAGCTTATTCAAATAAACAGAAATAAAACACAACGACCGGATTTCACATATACTGTTTGTAAGAAATTTCTTAGCAACATTCAATGTTTTCTAGAAAATCAGGAATCTCCAAGATTTCCTCAAGAAATCCAGAAATATGCTGTCAAAGAGAAATTTCGAGTATTACTGTATCTCAGGAGATATGGGTCCTTTAATATCTACACATTAAAGTAAACAAGACTGGAAACAGTCAGATCGTAAAGCGAACGTGAAAATTTCCCGAAAACCCTAATATTTTTCCTAGTCTACCATCTTAAGATGAATTCGAAGAAAGAACAGAATAAAAATTGAGGAGGAAAATTTATGATTTAATATCCCCTAACATAAAACCTAAAGGAGCAGAGGGCTCGTCAATCAGAAAGGATAAACGACCGGCACAGAGCTTGTTCGAATATTTTCAGTGAATAGATTTTTTTTTTTCGAAAACATTTGTCTTCTACATGTACAATAATAAATGTGGGTGAATAAAAAGGAGAAGAGATACATGGAGAAATTTCTGGAAGCTCGTGAAAAGGTACAAAATTGGAAAGGTATGTATTGAAAATTGTTGCCCAATTTGTACGGTAAAAAATCATATCCTGAAAATTTCTGTGTTTATATGACATTCAATCAATTATATCTACATACGGTAACCAGTTTAAACTATCATATCTAATAAATAAATAACATATAATGAATATCTAATAAATGGATATAATACACATCTACCAAATATCCATCATATCTAATTAATAATTAAATTTGAATAATTTCTAAAGTAGGTGCCTACAAATTTATAACGTTTGACTCACCGTTGGCAACTCTTCGCTTACAGCTTCACTACCGCTTCCAAGTAAGCTGTCGGGCGATTCGGATCTGTAACAGATTTCAAGGATTTTCTGAGGTTAATCACTGAATATTTACGCTGAAATTTAGTGTATAGTGAGAGTGAGGAGCAAGTGTGAAAGGTAATGTCCGTTATCGGATCAGGGTGCTCATTATTGTGTGATAAGCCGCTCATAGTAGAACTTCGCAAGTGTAAACATTGAATTAAGTACACCACTACTCGCATACAATAGGCAATAAACAGAACGTACGTGCAAGCGCACGAAAAATTTGCGTACCGTTTTGAGAATCGAGAAAAATTATCGGAGAACACGAGAGGAACATCGGTAAAAGTCAAACTAACCATTTAATGATTAATTAGCTAATTATCAAATTAATTAGTCGAAATTAGATATGTTTGTCGAGGACTAGGAAACCAAGGCTGGAGGTATTGCTAGATCCATAAAGAAGGTAGTTCGAGGACAGTCTTCGTACAGTTCCGGGAGAAATTACCCGACGATATGCTTATGAAAATCGTGCAGAGATTTATCCAGTAGAATCGAAACTCTCGAGGACACACATTTTTTCTTGAAAAACTGATCTCAGAAAATTGTGTGCTTTTCTAACCTATTGTTAAACTCCAAAATTACTAATTAATTTAATTAAAAATCCAATTACCCAATTATATATAAGTTATTAACAAGAGAGTTATTTAATTATAATGTCAGTTTAATTGTTTCTCAGTTAAAATCGCTTATAATCCGTCAAGTAAATTAAATAAAGCTAACAAATAAATAAAACTCCACGTTATTGATGCAAAAAAATTTGCTTCACCAAAAAAACCTTAGTGTGTTTACGAATCAGTACTACGTACAGAAAAAAGCTCTTCCGATTTTTGATCAATCATCTTCTTCCTCTTCAAAAAAAACTTCATGAAATCTATTGCATTTCTAAGTGTAGATTCATTCCCAAAAGAATCAAATCCATTCTGAAAAATCATCCTCTACGACAGTTTTGAGTGGAAATTGTGAGCGAGTGGAAATTTCTTTTTTTCTCAAAGGTTTCCCGGAAGCAAGGCTTGTCAGAACTTAAATATACTATCTAAAGACGACTCCAGCACCGCTAATTAAGTCATTCACATATTCAAAGATAAGATAATAAAGTTCCACGCTGCGATGAATTTCTAGCAATTACAACCTTTGATAATTCGGGTGCCCAGTTCAAGCGCAACGCAATTCAGAGAACGAGTGTGGCCACCAATTTTAGGATTTAAGGAATTGGGATGAGAAAAATGAGGAAAAATCGATAAAATTGTGGTTTATTCAAATGAAAAAAACTTCCCATCACAAATGGTACACTTAACGAAAAGAAATCGGGTCGCTCCTAGCCGAAGAATAAGAGCTTTTTCAAATGTTGCTTGCTTTGGACAGTTTATAGGGGAAGAAGCAAAAATTTAACTTAAATTAAAAAATTTAAAATTGGTAGCGGTAAAGTGGTAGATTGGTTGAATTAAAAATAAATTATTTAAAATTTTGAAATTCGTATTCTAAATCTGAGAAGAGAGTGAAGTCCTTTCTGATATTCCAAAAATTATTATTTTAAAAGCACATAAATGGATATATTAATGGAAAAATGCTAAGGTTTTTCCCTATCAAATTCTGACCCTAGAGTAGGAAATAAACTACACTAACTACATATGAAGCCATTCCTCTGAAAAAAAAACAATAGGGACCTCAAAGTACTAAATATCATGGAGATCGCTACCAATCTAGCAGAATCCGTAAATGTTTTGGTTCGGCAAGGAAAAAGAAGAGCTAAGATGGGGTTAAGATCTGGGCGAAAAACGTTTTCGTGTACATCCAAAATCGTATCCGAAAAAACTGGCGATGTCTATCTGGGATGACCCTACATACTGTAGTGTAAACGAGATTGATGCCTAGAGGGATAAGCAGGCGCTTACGATTTCCGAGATTAGAAATCTGCGCAACAGGGTAGCTAACAAAGCAAAATTTACGAAACATGAATCCATATGTGGATCCGCTTGTGTCCACGGTAAATCCTTAACCGATAAATCGGGTGCCGGAACTTCTTGTTATCTGCCGGTCACATCTTTCGACAGATCTGAGCCAGAACAAAGCAATCGTAACATGTCAGTTTCGCGCTGATCAACATCATATTTGAAGGATTAGGACTCGGCGGGGGAAAAGAATGGCACCATGCTAATATTAGAACAACTTCTGCTGATAATCGAAATATCCAAAAAAGGGAAACACTTGTGAAAAATTTCAAAAAGACTGAAAAAACGTGCAGAGGAGAAGCTCCTGGAAGGAATTGTGGAACTGCAGTCTAAGATCCAAACAAGAGAAACGCATGGACAAAATAACGCTTTTAGTACTATGTAGGTGGTCCAAAGTGAAATAAATTAAAAATAAGCTGGTCATAGAAAGAGATAAGGTCAAGGGTTATAGCAAAAGTATGTTCAGTAAGCCAAGAATGAATAAAATGAAATATTTCAATTTTTGAAAGACAAGAGGAGGATGGATTCAAGAGCTTTCAATTTTGTAAATAAGCGAGTCAGAGGAAATAGAAAGAATATAAAACAAGCAGAAATAACTCAGTACTTAATACTTTTGAGCGACATTTTGAACCTTTTTTCAAATTTTGAATTAATCTTTTTTTTTTGTCCCTTTCCTCTTCTTTTCTTTTTTTTTTGTTTTGAATTAATCGACTAAAATGAGAAGAAATGGGAGAAATCACTCTTGTTTTGTAGCGAATCAAGAAAAAATGTGGTTAGGAATAAGGAACACTGAGAAAAGGACTGAAGAATTCATTGCAAAACTTCATACACGCACAGATCCTAGAGGATTTTCCCAGTTATCGCAGTAGCAATAGATGCAAATGTGAACGGTTCTATGCTGTTATATGCCGTTTTTGAAAATAAATCTTCTTAAAAAAAATTCCTAAAAAATTCCCGGAAACAATTCTATTTCCCGTTTTAAAAAGAAATATTTAAGAAACCTTGTGGTCTTTACAGTAGTATTTTCCTTTTTTTAAATAGTCATTGTTCAAGGAATTTAAAGAAGGCGATGTTGAGCGATGGCGATATCTGCGGACATTTTGGATATGTGGACGAGACGTCAGTGGCAGTTTCTAATGTAAATGTAATCATAAACCTCAAGAAAAGAAAAATAATCAACACTTCTTGGGAAAAAACGAGAAATTAAGCACCACTTTCATAAACTGCTGGCATAGCATGCTGCTTCAAAATTATGTACTAACTTATTTGTTTCAAGAAATTTACAATTTCATATCTGGGATATTAACCATATCGAATGAAAATACCTGGAGCTTAACAACATTTCTCTGAAAGCTGATATTTTTATCTAGCTAAGAAAATTTATGGATACTCAGAATGAATCGCCCATAAAAACGTGCTATACATAGAATTTATTGGTAGACGTTCGCCAATTAATTCTATCGAATAAATGATGGCAAATTTCTTAGCGAAAGAAAAAAGAGGCGAAGGAGAGGAAACCAAAGTTTTTTCTTTCCGGAATAGCGATTCGATATCGTTTATTTACTAACGTACTTCTATGAAGCTATAGCCTTTCCGTGAAATCTCAGTGTATTCCGATTGCTAGTTCCTGAGCAAAAGAATTTTTCCTGAAAGTGACCCAAAAGGAATAGGGTAGCAACACTTTCGAGGTTCAGCGGCCACATGAAAACAGAAAAAGACACAAAAAGACATTAAAAAACCGCAACGGATAATAATACAACCGAAAAAAAACCAAAAAACCGAATAAAAGTGTGTGAAAGGCGATCAACTTCCAATTTTAGTCTATTTTTCATTTTTTCAAAGAGCTAGGTTTTTTTTGAATGTTTTTCAAAGGTCGGCCACCAACCTCAACGCTCGGTTAAAGAACCGCAGTTATCTTTAAAATCTACAAGAGGGAAGAATAAATGGAACATAATGATCCTTGGTTGATTTCACATTGACCATTTCATATCCAAAGGAAATGGAGTGGATCGATATTTTTTTCACGATTTCCTATAATCTCAAATGAAGCGTAGACTAGGGAAAGTTGTTGTGTGGAAAAAAACAATCCTTGAATATAAGCGAACTGAAGAAATTCTATGGACAACAGTGTACACGCGACACACAAATACTAAGGAAAAGAAAAATTACGGATACAGTACATATCTCCGTATTAGACCGAAAATTACATTTTACGTACTATGAAAAATGATCCATATCGATTATTTATGACAGGCTGAAAAAGGATCTTTGAACTAGTCAGTCATAAATCTTTTCGATCTATCAAAGCGCGGTTTTTGAGGAACTCATTCACAGCAAACGATAGTTTTTTTCGTCCTCTGGAAACTGAAGGTCATGTCGCGTGGATTACAGCATTAGGAAGAGCCATTAATTCGACGAGTATTGTGCTGCGATTTTTCAAAACGACATCTAAGGACATTAAGGTAAGGAAAAGTCAAGGATAATGACTGATCGGATTCAGTTTGTCGACAAAATTTATATGGGATGATCTTTAGGTGGAATTATCGTGCTGAAAATGTTTACTCAGAGGTAAACTATGTAGATCAAGAGTGCTGGAGGAGGAAGGTGAAATTGTCAATTAGAACATGACAGAGACAAAGAACCCTAACATACGCAGAAAATTTCAATAACTCATTTTTGTATTATCGATTTTTTTCTCTATTTGATTCGGTAGATAAAAATATAAAAACATTTTTTCCACTTCGCCTAATTTTGTGCTATTTTTTTTGAAATTTATCCCCTAGAACTTTCCTTTAATAACTCAATACACTTCGAATTTGCCTTTTGTAATTGCAATTTTTTGTGAGACTGTAATTTTTTGTTATTTTTATAATTTAGTTTGTAATTTTTTTTGTTCGTAAGGATAATCTTCAAAAAAAAAAAAGTTTTTTTTTTTTTTTTTTTTTTTTCTGGTGCACCATTGGTGTATGTGAATAAATAAATAAATATTCTGAACATGATTAGCGAGGATCTACAGACGGAAAAAATAGACATTTATTCTCTTTAAGAAGAAATTTCCTGAAAACGAGTCACACAGTCTGCGATGTTGGAGTAATTAGCAACTTCAGAACAGATTTTGCCCAGTTCTTCCCGTAATTCTTCCCGAATACATTGCAGCACTACCTAAGCCAGGTTCACAGGCAAAAAAAAACAATGTTTCCTTCCAAGAGCGGCAAAAAAGTGAGATTTCTCCGTAGATGTGGGGCCAACTGATAAGGAAAAAGAAACCCCCAGAAAAAATGCAGAAAGAGCGCCTACTGCAAGTTTGTCTAGTGTTTTAATAAGAATTCTTTGCATCATTTGAAAATCAATAATCGATTGAAACATACCTAGCCAATATCGTATCCAGCGCAGCTTTTGCCGATTGCATACGAGCGATCAAGGTGTCGGAGAGGCGCCATACAAAAATGCAGCCATTGCTAGCAGATACGTATAGTCGTCTGTAAGTTCGACGATCAATATCGATCAATATCCTCTGCAGAAGTGAGAAGATTAAGTAATCTCGGATAATAATAAATAAAAATATATCGGTATCGGTAGCGCGAATCGCGCAGCAGTTGCTGGCGACATGCGGCCCACCTGCAATCTTCGGAAAATTCCACATCGGTCGCGGATTCGCCGATTCCGGTGACGGCTGCCACACATTTCCCTGTTTTTGCTTCCACAACGTATACATGTCGATCCGAGCATACGCTCGCCGCATACGTGCAGGACGGATCAAGACAGAACTATAAACGTAAAAATCCAGGAGTATAAGGGATATGAGAGGAGTGAGAGCAGAAGTATAGGGACCTTTCCAAGAAAACCTTGCTGCAAATCTGCTTCACCACCGGTACCACGTACTGTTGTTAACAATTTTCCGGCAAAACTGTACGATCTTAGTTGTCGATCTTGACATGACGCCATTAGCGACGGACCAGACA
Source organism: Necator americanus (assembly GCF_031761385.1). Classification (NCBI taxonomy): domain Eukaryota; kingdom Metazoa; phylum Nematoda; class Chromadorea; order Rhabditida; family Ancylostomatidae; genus Necator; species Necator americanus. The sequence continues at coordinate 9,228,648 of NC_087375.1, forward strand.
TTGAAATCAGCAAATCGTTGATGCCCACAGGGGCTGAGATCAAATTTTCGCGATTAAATCGCAAAACGTCCTAAATAATCAGGTCCATGAACCTTGTTGAGCGTGGAAAATGACTCCAAAAAAATCAATAACGATGAATAGAAAGATTCTCACATGTGTGAAAACTACCAGTCGCCATATGATAATGATCTTGTCTGATCCGCAAGTGAACAGGTAGAGATCATTGTTTTCGTTCTGAAATCATGGATTTCATGGAATGAATGATTTCTGGATAAAGAGATGAGAAAACAGGGGATAAAAACACCCGCACACGACATGCACACAAATTTACGCGCACCTGCACAAATCGGACGGCAGTTAAGGCGCTTTGATGGTCGTCGATCACATAACAATGATCGTAACTTGTGGCAGCAGGCCGAAAAATATGCACGAGCCGATCACGTCCGCCGGATGCGAGCAGATAAGGGGCTCCTAGAAAAAAGCACGAAAAAAAATTCCAGAAGAAAAATTCCACATAGATAACAATAAAAACTAAAGAATTACTGTCAACCATATCATTATATTTGGATACCTCTAGCGTTATTAGAATATTCTAAGCATTGCACGTCTAGTTCATGAGCGGAAATCACTTCCAATTGACTCATTTCAGGATCAGATAGATCGACAACACTAAATCAGTGATTTTGGACTACATACACAAGGTTCTAGTGAAGGAGAAAAAAGAAGAAAAAAAAACAGAAAAAAACTGACTGTATATTCCCGCATTTTGTTCCAACCACCAAATGTTTGCCATCCGGTGATACTGTAAGGCATCGAATTCCCGTAGTAGATTCATTTCTTTCGTTTGGTAAGAAATTAACATCTAAAAAACAATAAATTGTAAGCAATTTTTGTTCGACGTAAATTTCTTGACACCTCCTTGAGATTTCGATATTCTATGTAGATTTCTTGGTTTTCTTTCGGTTTTTCTTATTAATTGTAATGCAGTTTGTTCTGAAGTTTTAAAAGCGAACAGTTACGATAGTAAAAGTTTGAAAAATAGTGATCCTCAAAAACAACACCTATAACAAAAAGAAAGGATACATAATTTGACTGATTTACCTCCTCGTGGCTCCACCAGCGCACCGAAGTTCTCCTCTACATGGATAATTTTTTTCAGCGTAGGTGAGAGTAGATTTTTACCGGGAATTGGGCAAATCTATAACGTAATGTAGTATCGAAAAATTAAAATTGAGGAAAAGTAAAATAAGAAGTAGAATAAATGAAAAAATTCATTGAATCCATTAAAAATTCCTTAAAAATTGATTTAAAAAAGAAATAGAATACTTGACCTCTGACAGACCTCGGAAGATTAAATAAATTAAAATATTAAATAAATAAATAATAAAAAAGAATAATTATAAATGCAATAAGTCGAAAAATGGTAAATTGATTTATGATGGCCTGTTTGCAAGTTTTTTAATTTATTGTATAAGGGAAATAAATAATAACGCCTAAACTATGATTGTAACTCGAATGGTTCTGCGATATCGCGCTGCGATTGAGCACAGAATTACCATTCAACTCATTCTTGCATGCACCACCGCTCAAAAGAAGAAAATTCCCCGAATACTGACCTGATCCTCGTTTCTTTCCATACTCCATATTCGAACAGTTCCATCCACACCACCTGTTATAAACGATCCAGTAGGAAGATACGGTAATCGAGATGGGTAACGCTTAAAAAAGGGAAAATTATGAGAAGGAAAATTCCCAATCGACATCCACTCTTCTCCTTTTTGTTTCATTTTTCTCTCCTACAAAAAAAAACAGTTTCCACAAACCTTTACAGTAGTCACTGCTCCGACGTGAGCCATGCTACTGGACAGTTTGGACCATTGACTTGGATTGTCGCCTCGTCGAAATACGAACATTGATCGATCCGAATAAGCGGATATGAATGTTTCGGGAGCAGTGGACGTACAACACAACGCTCGAACATCCGGATAACTGAATATTCCAGAAAATGGCTTCGAGAAAATAAAAATTAGACCGAACAAACAAGTGAATTTTACTTACGTAACCCCTTGTGGATGAACTTCAAGCAATTCCGCTGTACTGGCCACAGCTGGGTCCATGCCGATAAAGGCTGGATGAGGTAGCATACAGAGAACATTCAAATTTTGTTTATCGTATAATCGTACGATACCGTTCGTACAACCAAGCTGAAAATAATAGTAACGAATAAGAAGAACAAGATCAAGAAAAAAAAACAAAAATGATCTAAAAAATCCGGATTATCCGGAAAAAGAAAAGAAAATGATTATCTCCCCTACCACAACCGCATCGTTCGTCACAGAAATACAGAGTGGGAGGCAATTCTCTTCGAATCGATAGATTTTCACGTACTAAAAGCAAAAGTACTGAATAATTTAGTAGAAGCGAGAAAAAATCCCGGAAAAACCCATCAGATTCTTCCGAGATATCAGATAAAAAGTGACGCTTGTTCTTTTCTTCCTTCAGGAAATAAAATATACTATCTGTGGTGACCCAAAATCTAGCAAAAGAAAAATACCTTCTTGTTCTTGAACTCTACAAGAACTCCATCTTCCGTCACTGACAGCACAGTTTCGGCATCCACAAATACAACGTCGACAAACGTGGAACTTCTTCGATCGGCCAAAATTGCAGAACGAGACTGAAAGAAATGAGATACGAAAGTAAGTCCGTACGATCCACGTTCTAATTCCTTCGAATAATCGAAATTCTTCCGAATATCTTGGCTAGTCGAGTTTCTAAGGGATCTTCTCACAAATAATTGAGCAATGCGGTACTCGACTATTCAGATGTGAACTCGATTTGATTCGATCCTACCCACTTCGATCTTCGATCCTTCGATATGTACTCAAATCTACTTAAGTTTGCTTTTTTTAACCTCAATCACATCATCTCAACTGTTATCTGATACATCAACTGTGAGAAGCAGTTCCTCGTTGCAATAATATCGAGAACCCTCATTAATTGTACAGATACCATCTATTATACATTAATATTTTGTTAAAGACTTTTTTTTTAAAATAAAATCAGCTAGACCGTCATCCAATTAAAGCGTAAAATTAGAAAAATGAGATTTTATAATACTGTTACTACCCCAAAATTCGGAAAAAAGACGGAGTAATTCGCCACAAATCATCGAAATGGGTCCGAATTGGACTAAATTGGATTTGAAAATATCAATCGAAAGCAAATGAGCCACTGATTCCGGAACGTACTTCCATAATTTGGTTTCGAAAATGATGTGTAGGTTGGTCAAAAGTTTTGCAGTACTTCATAGAGGAAATTCAATCAATTTTTCTTTCTTCAAATAATTTAAATGATAATATAACAGTAGTTTAATAATAATAGTTTAAAATAATTTCTTAAATAATTGGTTTCTTTGGATTTGAATTTGAAAAAATTGGATTCTTCTAATTAGAACCGAACATCAGTCTTCTAAACAATAAATAAGAAAAAAGAAAAGGAGAAAATTAATCAGTAATGGACAAGGATCGAGATTGACTGGAGATTGGAGATTGAAAAAGTCACAAGAGGTCATCTTTCAATCTTCGTGATTTGCAGGATTTGTTTTCTATAGAGGCGTTCCCGTACGTGGGAGACTATTTATTTATAATCTGAAAGCTCCAGGATAGGATTGCCTGTTGACGAATGAAAAGTAACATGCCGCAGTTTTTTTTTTGCAAAATTATTTTGGATTCTTAATTTTATAATAAACCACCGCATGCATAGATTTTTTAAGCAAACATTTTGCGAAAAAAAAGTGTGGTTCTTTTTTTCGAATTTCTCGAGTGTTTTTCAAGTATTTTATGATTGTAATCACTAAGAAACAAACAGCAGAGGAAGGTATTGAAAAAAATGCGCTTGGAGGGCAGAGCAAAGTGTCAACATCAACAAGAAAATGATAAGAAAAACCAGAACAAAAAACCAGGTGAACAAAATCAAAGAACAACCTAACCTGCATTCCTGTTCCTTGTTGGGTATCTCCAGCTGGAAGATGCCAATATTTCACGTGTTTCGAACCAACCGTCACACATATGGAACTATCCGGTGAAATAGCGATTGCGTTCACCTGAACATGGCCGTCTATTATTCTCGGTTAAATCCCCTGCATACATCTCAGAATTATTTCTAAAAGTAGCCATATAACAAGATAACCATATCCACTTTATTGCTACGTTTTATGGGTGACTGAGAAGAAAACAAGCGTGTGCTAATCAATAAACATCATTTGGAAGGTGACAGAAAAAAGAGAGTTATGTCGCTCCTACACAACATAATCAATCCGCTCCTCGGGCGTAGTGTAGTAGACGGAAATTCCTACACATACGGTCTTTCCCGACCCCCAACTCCCTGTCAACATCTTCACTCTTTTTTCTTGCACAATTTTTTTTCTGTAATTTTTTTCTTGATTGCACAAATTTGTTCTCAGACGGCTGTACTAAGTGATTTGTTTGCTCTTAGATCTAAATATTCCATCATTTATTTACTCATTTGTGTGGCAGAAGAGGAACGGGGATAATCAATGAGTTATAACTATTGGAATTTGATCTTCGGCCCTTAGATCAGCGCAAAACTGATCTTCGACCCTTAAATGATCAATCATATCGATAACGCATAAATCAATTGAAGCAACCTAAAGAAACCTAAAGATATCAAAACGAACTGAAGCCTGATGAAACTACGTAGGTGGTCGTGTTGGAAATGGTGCGTTGGGACCTTCACTCATTGCTACAGTCCGATTGGAGCTATCGAAGGTCCCACACCAAGCACAACCTCTTACCGAATTGTACGAGACTTTAGATTGTCTCGACTGCGCATTCAGAGGTTACTACCTGCACGGATTCCAAGGTTAACATTGAAAAATAGCAAAAACACGGAACTCTTTTACTCGAATGGTATTCGAAACCATTAAAATACTAGAGAAATTTTCTGCAATTTCTGGGTTTTCACTTGTATTTTCGTATGTCTAGTTGTAGTTTTAGACCGGTAAAATGTAGTTGGGGGCCACTAAACACTGCTCTAATCGAACTGTACTTTAGAGCGGAAAAAAACGTCCTCAGACCACAAAGACCGTTCTCAACTGTCAAACGCGGATAGCGGGAAAATCATCTCTCAGATGATTTTCGGTTTTTTTTTTGTTCAAAGAATGTGACTTAGTTATTCACTTCCAGTAAGCCTGTTTTAGGAGTTTGAAAAAGTTAAAGCGTTGGTAGTTAAAGTTCTATCCTACTTTTTTCTCCTAGTAGTTTTCGCCGGGAAAAATGTAGTTGGAAGGGGGCGAGGGGCAACTCAGGGGCGTCCTTCTTTCCCGAGCCTCTAACTTATTTCTTTCTCTTAGTAACTTCAGTTTACATGTCATATAACCTCTAAGACTAATGCGTATTCTTAGGGCTCTGATCTGATTTGATCATTTACATCGAGAAATAAGGGCGCCAGTGAGTGCCCATTCCTCCCCCAACCATATTTATCCCGTTTCTGCCTACATGTCCTGGATTCTCTAAGACTATTGCTTAGGTTTTAGGACCTAAATTGTAGCTACTCGCTTCTAGTGTCGATAAACTGCCGAATGATGATCTATCGCTTTCTCAAATGCTTCTCAAATGGGTGAACCATTTAAGAACGGTAATTGTGCTTTAATGACGTTTCTAGCGCTCTAAAGTACAGTTTGATTAGAGCAGTGCTGATTCCCCCTCCACAACTATATTTTACCCTGAGATTGTGACATTGCTGTTTAAAATCCCCCACCCCCACATACAAAGTATCATGCTAATCCCTCAGCCAATAGAAAATATTTGGTAGCGACATTAACCGCTGCGGATTGATACGTCATTAAAAATAACAACAACATTGAACAATAACAAGGAGAACAAACGGTTCAAAACAAACAACTACTGTGAACAATGAGGGGGAACCGTGTAAACATCAATATCAAATCGCTGAGAAACAATCCGTAGAAAAATGCAGGAAAACAAGAAACTCACCACAGCAGTGACTTTTCCCGTCGATAGCTTCGCACCACTTCTCCAGTCCCATACACAAATCGTACCATCGTGAAGGCAACCGACTGATACGAGAAGATTTGTTCCGGGCACAAAGCGCTGAAGAATTCATTTATGGAAGAAAACCACACTGCAGTGAGGAAGAATAATAGAGAGAAAGAAAGAAAAAAGAAAGAAGAAAAAAAGAGAGAAAAAGAAGAAGAAAAAATCAACTTACTACAGCAACTATTGAGAATGTATGATAGGGGAAACTGCGATACGATTGCCCTGTGAAATTCCCTGCATCATCTCGTAATTCCCATACACGAACGTGTGGTTGATTGCCCGACTAAAAAGAAATCAATGAAAAGAAGACAAAACTTTAATCCGTCAATTACTAATCCATAGATTTTAAATTGTTGCAGTGCATTTATGATGAAATTCTGGAAAAGCGGATTATCACAGTATAATGACTGAAATTCTTTCGACACAGGCCCAACTAAAGGTACCATATATGAGAGGCGACTTATGTTTATCCGAACGGCTAAGCTGCGCCCTCGATAGAAAGTGGAAGGAGAAAGTACGTGCGCGGACGCGCTGCGGTCACCTGGGCAGACATGAGTCCTTGGGAAAGTGTGCGCACAGTATATGACATATAATAAAAAATAGAAATAATAAACCAATTTAAATAATAATAAACAAATGATACAAAATACGATATAGAAACTCAAATGATGTAAGCAAAACAATAAAATTCGACGGAGCATTCAACAAAACGCAAGGAAGTTTTATGTAACCCAATCCATAAAGTTAGAAAAATAATATGTCCGATTCTTCAAAATCAACAAATTTTGACAACATGTACGAAAAAAAAGAGAAAAAGAGAATCATCAAAGAAAACCGAAACAACTCTCAAAACGTACTTCTCCTGTCGCTATATAGCGTCCGCAAGGACTGAACGCAAGGCATGTGAATGGATGTCGAGCAGCACCGACCACATGTCCTTCACCAGATTGTCGTGACCCGTCAAACGATGTCAATACAACAGTTGCTCTAAAATTTGCTCTTCAAAATTCCCATAATGCTAACAGATTAGTGAAAACAAGTGAAATTTGCAAAAAGGATGAAAATTTGTGGCTTAGCGTCATAATTAGGGCGCTGATGGGTCCTAACTGTGACTTACTTGAATCCTCATCTACGTCTTTCTCATGGAAAACGGTATTTTTGGTTAATGGCAAGGTTAAATAATTAGAATAGTCTTTTCCTACTCTCTTAGCTATCATTTACAACTTTTCAACACCAACAGGTCGATAATAGTGGTTGCATAAAATCCACCAATCAGATGTTTTCTCCGCGAGATCTATCTTTAGGACATTTGCGATTGGACGAATTGGTGCCAGCAAATACTTTCGTATTATTTTGAACTATTACTATAAAATTACTATCGAACAGCAAGTAAATAGTTCAAAACAATACGAAAATAATAAAACATGTCCCTTTCTCTGTCATCGTCCCTCAGCATATTATGAGCATAGGAATAAGTCTTCTAGCATCTTATTGACTTCTTCTTATCAGTGCGTGTCATAAACACTATTTATACAACTGATCAGCCATTCTCGATCACTTATTAAGGTTGATAAGCGAGCACAGGCCACCATAGCGATTGCGAATGGCACTGCGCATAATTTTTGGCGCTAAGGAAGTACTTTCGGTCGTGGAAAGCGCAGCGAAAAAAATCTCAGCCCACTTTAAAGGCATCACCCCACGAATCTGAGGTGGTACGGATTTCAGGTGGAGTATTCGTTAACGGGATCGTAGGTTAGGGAGAGGGGGGTGATTCCGTCCATTTCTTCTTAATTGCCGTAGAAAACGGACCTAAAAATGCGGCGGTGCACAAGGCTGACGCGCTCCAGTCGAACTCGTTGTAGAAAATAGCGCGCCGGGACGCTCGAGGCCGTATCTTCCGGGCCGTTTTTTACTTCAATTACGAATAGATGGACGGAATCACCCCCCTCTCCATAATTTACTATCCCGTATACGAATACTCCACCTGAAATCCGTACCACCTCAGATTCGTGGGGTGATGCCTTTAAAGTTCCCACTAAACGCTTTCATACTTTGTCAGCTGACAGTCCCTCACTGTAAAATCACTCGTCTGTTTGCGTTTCCATTGAGTGACCGACCGAAGCCGTAGGAAAGCTAACGATAACAGGTCATTGTTTGTCTATGGATCCGGTGAGAAGCGGGTTGTCAGTCTTAGCGCTATCATAGTGCAAATACGACATCGCTTCATAGTTTGCGGTAATGGGTGCCGCCAAATAACGCGGCGCCCTCCAGTGGATAAAACCAAGAAGACGAAAAAAAAAGGAGGAAGAAAGAACAAATAAGAATGAAGAAAGAGAAGTGCCAGCAAGTTTCGTAAAAACTTTCGTGAAACTTGACAAATAAACAAACATGAATAAAGACTGCAAAGAAAAAAAAAAGACCGTCATACCCAGCCACATAGGCAATTCGCCCCGTTCGCTCGTTGACGGCTAGCGAATTCGGTCCTACCGCAGTTCGTCCAAATGCCGCTTCCAGTTTAACCTGAAAAAAAAAAACATTCTTAGTTTTGTATTTTAGTTGTAAGTAAAGTGTAGACACAGAAAAAAATACAGCAAGAAAATGTTAAATATGGGAAGTATAAACAATATGAGACACCCGTAACAGATACTATTCATTGCATTGCATAAATAAATTTTTCGTAGTTTTTTGCGACTTTTATTTACATCCTAGGCGACCTCGGGAGCGCGAAAGAAAGTTCTTTGTTCTCGGCAACTGGCACAGTTTTTTTGGCTGACCCATACTACTTCTGTACACTGCCGCGCTCCAATCGAACACGCAACGCGGTAGTCCGTGGAGACGTAGGCTCAAGTGTTCATGCTTATTTTCTACACTACGACGCTCCTCCTCTAGCCTATTTTTTGTATCATAACAAACTTTTGATAATTTTTTTTTCTGAAAGGACATCCTCACAGTCCATTTCTATCCAAGGACATTATTTCACGTACATTGTTTAGAAAATTTCAAAGTCAACGCGTTTCCCACCAATGGGCCGGAGTTTGTTAGGAATTTACGCACGGATTGACAAATTTTGCACATTTTTCTCTGCTCAGAATTATTGCTTTGATTAGAACCATTATTTTTTATTTATTGTAAAAACTATCATTACAATTGATTATTATTATTAATTTAATACAATCAAGTATTATTATTATTTATTATTTCATTAATTACCACAATTTGTTTGGAACATTTTAATTCTAAACAATCAATGAGTAAATAATTTGAAACAGTTCCTGTTCCTGACACAAAATAGTGTAGATTGGATGGATCACGCGCATGATGTTGATACTGTTGTGTATTCCAGAAGAGGAAAATAGAAAATAGAAAATATTAGTATCCTGAGGTAAATATACGCCCACGTATAGAATTAACAATAAGGAAAAAAGATTAATTACGAATGAAAAGGATAAGTAAACAAATCTGATTGAATTGTGACACATGGCTCAGCGAAAACTGGTCCACAAAACAGACTAGAATGTGAAGAAAAGCAGAGCGCAGATAACACGACTAGTTCTCGAACGGCTAAAAACTTCGCCACAAGTTTACTTTTCATAGCGGCATATCACATCAAAAGTGAGTTTTTCATCGATCACTTTCGAAAAATCCGTGAGCGTAGTCTAACAGCGATGGTGGCTTTTGTAAGACAACCAGTCTTTCTGCGAGACCAGCGCGCAACTAAACGTTGAGCAGGAAAGCGAAGTCGTCGTAGGGCTTGCGCGCTTCTTGATGCGCTCATCCAATCCCTCGAACGATTACACGCTCGAATTCTCCGCCGGCTGCATCACATCTGCATATCGAAAACTCGTCCTTTAAAACGTATCAATCGCTTGTTTGAATAGTGGGCGTCGGATGCGGTGGTAGTGGTGGGGGTGGGACCCGTAGCAGCTGACATGGAAGGGCGGTACTTTTTGCAACATCACGGCATGATATGTGCTCGTACGAGTTTTATGCAATTGTTTGATGTGTCGCCTATGCACAGGCACCTTAGAACGACCCATTATACAGAAGAAATAGCACCGGTTTCTTCGTATCGTAAGCAATTCGTAGAATGTGAAATGTACGTAAAAGTAAATGGAGTAATGCGCGGTAGACTATGGTACGGTAGATTTACGAGAGCTAATTTCGGCGCTGTCTCACTATGTAGCGATGGACGAATGTAAAATCGCGTATTCGTTCGTTCCAAGCAGTTATCTCTAGCTGGGATCTCTAGAAAAGGCCGATCGCTGCTAACGCTACGAAAATGTCTTCCTCATTCTACATCCAAGTTGTCTATGGAACAGTTTTCTGTCCATCGATTAGCCTTTGGCTTTTTTCATCATAACAAAGACTTATTCACGGAGGGTCCCATTGCGATGGTAACGGACGTGATCCGACATTGACTCCGACTGATCTGCGTGCTATTGACAGTCCCGATTATGCGGCACAAACGATTGATTCATAAGCCCGCTCCCCTAAAACTAGCCTCAGCACCGCGATCGTCGTCGTCGCCGTCGTCGGAGGCTAAGACGACCTCTTTGCATTTTGATGGAATCGCCGTGACGTCTCCGATCAGCAATACAGCAGGTTCCTTATTTCCATCAAATCAAAATCTTGAATATAGCTGAGATGTAATGGATTTTTTTTTCTCGTACTATAGCGATACTGAGGTGTGAGGTGTAACTGAGTTGAGCAGTGAAATAGAAAATTTTGAAAAATGGAGAGACTAAAAAGAGATGAAAACAAAAAGAATAAGAGAAAAAGATAGAGAAAGAGAGGAACTCGGTCTAAATGAGCATATGCCGTAGAAATAATTGCTACTTAGAAAATCCGAGACGTATTGAAACAATAGAGCTAACTTGAAGTTTAAACGCTCTGAAGTTGAAGGATAGTCAGGAATTCACAGAAAATTGTCCTTTTAAAAATACAGCCCCTGGTGACTAGAAAATTTACAGCATTTTTTTAAACACAGTCTCACTTATTTTAGAAAAAAACCTCTCTCATCCATAATCTCATCCACCTAAAGCTAACCGTAGAGGATTTCTCATGGTAGATAAGCGAAGCAATGGAGGAGAAAATAATTCCCCAAAAACAAAAACAAAAAGGGCAAGAGAACAAAAAGCTGTTCAAAACAATAGAATTTTATTTTTCCAAAATGGAAGGTTTCGAAACTTCAAAATGATGGAAATTTGGAATGTCAAAATTGAGATTTTTCTTAAATTTCTCCTCGAACATATGGCAGATTATCTATTAAAAAAAGCTCTTCCGAACATATGGACCTTAAAATCTGATATTTTTCTTTCCCGAAAATAATTGCTAGCATCTCATTCGCATTTTTATTCGTCTATTCTAGTTTAATATTCATTAATCAACCAGTGAGCTATAAAAATGCAAAATTACAACCATATATCTGCCCACGATGTACTCGAATTATTTCTATGAAGGCAATCAACCAGTTCGTTCTCTCTTATGGATAGAATTCCCATACCGCTGCATCTTCTATGACCTTTTTTCCACTACATTAAATTGACGGGTTCAAATTCATCAATTCTAGGCAATTCCTCCATTTCGTTCTCCCGTTCTCCTTACAATTTTCTATCTCATTTCAAGCGGGGAACATGTAATTGATGCCTGCGGAAAGTTTTACATCTACCGTACACGGAAACATGACACCATCGCCCGTAAGGGAATACATTGTTAGCACGAACAATGGAACAAGTACACATAGGTTGTGTCACCATAGTTCCCCATATGAAAAACAGGACAAAAGGAGAGGGGAGGCACTTCAATACAACTGGTTTAAAGTTTCTTTACTATACATTTCCCGGGAAAAATACTCTCTTTCCACATGGTACATACATACTTCACTTCTTCCATAGCAGTACTATGGGAACTGAGGACAAAATGAGGGAAAAAGTCAAAATGGGAACGAAAAAGAAAGAAGTTGAAGGAGCATTACACAGGCAGCTAATTTCTCATTACGAAACAAGTTTAGAGTGTCTTAGAATAAGAGCGAAAACATGGATTCACGAATAGTTTTTCTTCCAGGAAAAAATGTTGTAAAAGCATGTAATTTTGACGGGAAATACCTCTAAATTATAGAAATTACTTCTAATTGTGGATGGAATAAGTTTGTTCCTAAAAACCCAACAAGAAAACAGCTGTCCACTCGGATTTCTGAATGGCGCGCGAAAAATTCTCTTCTTGGTTCACTCTAGTTCAAGTAATTATGTCTACACCGTTACATAGTTCAGGATGTAGCCTTCAGTAAAATTTAAGGAATCAGAGCACTGACGCCGTGTAACATGGCTACCATATCGTTAAATAAAAACAATAAAATTAAAAAAAATAATTAGATTCAAAAATTGACATGATCTCATAAGTGTTAAAACAAAACCATCACAAAATCATACAAAAACCCTTTAACAGAATTTTTGCAGGCATATTTTTAAGATTATTCGGAAAACGATCATTAAATGATCTATGATAACAGCGCAAAAATAATAAACACGATTTTCAAGAAATTTCAGTTCAGTTATTGTATTAGAATTTGTATTCCTTCAATTTCCAGACCCGGTTCCAGACTTGGTACTTCTACACATAAAACGTAGGAATGTGTTCAACGAAGAACTTCTGAAAAGTTCTCTCTTTTGTCCCAGAAGCACTTGTTTCCATTAATTTTCTCATCGAGAACATTCTCGAAGCCAGAAAAAAAAAGAATTCTTTAGCATCATATAATTGAGGCAATCATCTAATCGTGCTGAGATGTATTTTAAAAGGCGCCGCCCGATCGCACGTTCTAGAAATTCCAAGGCGCGCATTCACATGAGAGGACGAGTTGTCCGCCTGAACAAATAAAACACGTTGTAAGCGATCCTCAAATATTCATCTACTTGAGAGTGCATCAACGGTGGTCTTCGTTTATTCTTTGAAGCGGTCAAACACGAGACTGTTCGAGAAATTGTCGTGGATCCGCGAGAGAGAAGCGGAGCGCGAGCGGCAGCGATTCGGAATTCGACGAATTCGAAAAATCAACTTGAAACCTCCTCAATTCATGAGGATTTTTTTTCTCAAATTCCGCCACATAGGTTCTACGATCCTTCAGTTTCTTGCCACTAATATTAGCAGCGCTATAAACAATCCAACGACACCCGTGTGGCGCCTCGATTCGAGTCAGATTAGCACCGAGAGAAAAAATCGCTCGCACGCCGACATCGCTTAATACTTTTTCAAGATCGGAGCCGAGCATCAAATATCGGAAGAAAAATCGAATAAAGAACACTTCTTCGCAAGTTTACTCATGGGTTTCTAGAAAAAAAAAGTCCGCTCGAGGCCAGTTTCGTTTTTTTTTTCTTGATTTTTTAATTTCAAAAGGAAAAAAACTGCTTAGATTTGCTATTTTCGCTTCCTTAATCCCACTGATGGTTCCCTGCCTCGCTTCCACTGACATCTTTTTGACAGGTGGTTCATGATCACTAAGAACAACATGCGCTTCAGTCGGCAAACCACTTGGGAACTAAAAAGCCGATGGTGTACGCGGGAAGGAGGAAGGGAGGAAAGAAGGGGCAGGATGGAAGGCTCTTGATCACAACCTCATGATCGCAACCTCCTTCACAGAAAAAAAAAGTGACGGTGATTTTAGCAAAGCACTTCTGAGCACTAAATCCACAAAGTGACAAATTCAAGACGTGAATCAGTGCATGTGTGCTTACGGATTAAGGAGAAAAAAAGGAAAAGCGTATGAGAGTCGGACAAGTTCTTGCAACAACATCTTTACTTTTTTTTCTGAGCCAATTACAGAAAAAGATTCCTTTTTTCTGAAGAAACTGAAATTTGTTTGCAAGATCTAGGAGTTTTGGAATGTTTGGTCAGATAAAGACAAAAAATGAAATGCTAAATAAGAAACATTAGAAGGAAATTAGAACGGTAACCTAAAAAACTCTCGGAAGTACAAAAAAATAGGCACCGTTACCTAGATCCACTAATAGCCGTTAAAGTCCACTGTAATTTTTACAGAAATCCTTGACTGAGACCCAGTGGAAAAAAAATCCAGTCGATATAATGACCAAGGTAACGTGTGTGTGCAGTTATCGTTTCATAAAAGATCGTAACCTCCGTTTAGGACCTATTGAATTAAAGGTCGAATTAACATGATTACCATTTAGGTCTACGGTGACCTAAATTTCATAAGAATAGCTCCCATAACAGATCCGAATAAAATCTTTTGCGTGGACGAACAAAAAACGGACACTTATCTCCAATTTTTGCATTTGACCTGTTGTCCTGGATTGGACTAACACATTTCTGGGAACAGTTTTACCGTCGTTTCCTTGAATTTCTAACGTCGTCAAAAGAAATCACTATCGTCAGCTGTTTTTTCCCATAAATGACGCTTATCTCAAATCAAATTCTTTACAGAAGAAAATAAAAATTTAGAAAAATACACTTAGTCACTCGGAAAACAAAAATAAAAATTGAAAGAAAAAATTAACGTAACGTAAGAAAAAACAGAAAAAAAGAAAAACAAGCACGAACACCAAACCTAGTATAGAGGGATCGAAAAACAGATAAATAAACAAAAAACAAATAGAAAAAACCAACAATTAATCAATAGAAATTCAAGTGGACTTCTTCCGGAGGAAGAAAAAAGTGCTCCATTTCAGACTTTTTCTTACTCCCTTCTCTACTTCTTCTAGATTCCTCCTCTCTTTCTTCTTCTTTTCCTTTTCTTTCCTTTGACAAAAATAACTGGTAAAAAGAAAAGTTTTGCCCACATTTCGAGTCCAGTAACCCCTACCTCCGTTCTCTTCTTCTCCTCACCATAAAATTGTCGTCTTTCTGTCGTGGTGTAACATTCACGCACAGCAAATATTTGGTATCAGTGAAAAGACGTTCATCACTGTTATGCAAATCATGATTCACCTCGATACGTTCGCTATTAGCGCCGCGTCAAAGCATGCTGCTTCTTTTCAATTCCCTGCGAGACATGAATCCCCTTTTCATACGTAAAATTTCCATTGTCGAATAGTGCGTCGTCGGCGGCGGCGACGGTGGCGACGGCGGCGACGACGTGAACGTCAACGACCTGCGCTCATTCGCATGTGCATAATGCAAACGGTCAGCATTACACTCCGATTCCGCGCCGAGACCAACCAAGATCTTATCAGGATCGACTGTACTTTCACGTACACATCCGGCATATGGGATATTTATTGATGTCAGACTTACTACTAGCAGTTTTTCTTTTCTCATGTAGTAAATGTTTCATAATAGGTTTTGTTTAATTTTTCCACACCACCTTCGCACAAAACGACGAATAGTAATCGATAGATTTTTGAACCAGTTACGAAACGGTCTGTGACAAGGAGAAACCAGCCGTGAAGTGTTCTAGTTAATTCCATGAAGTGTAGTTTTGACATGACGCTCCGATACAAAAAAACCGACACTTCACTCACTCCTCAAGGAACATCTACAGTACCATAGAGGAGATGATGTATGCGTTTGTATGTATACTTCTAAGACACCACACAACTACAACGATATCGGGTGTAATTCAGAGAAAAACGAAAACATTCGAGGTTTTTCCAAAAAAAAAAAAATAAAATAATGATATTGAGGAAGCGAAAGAATGGCTTCAGCATGTTTTAGAAAACCGTTACACGTTACCGTACAAAAGAAAAGGATTAGATTTAAAAAAAAAAAAACTATACCTTTAACCATTCGAAAATTTCCCAGCAGTTTCTACCCTATGATCCCAAAAAAAAACTCTTAAATCAGTAACAAATCGGGACACTTCTTTTCGATTAGCAATCTATTGAATTTCATTTTCATTTTATTACATCCATGAACTACGATATTTTCCATAAATATAACAATATTGTCATAGAATTGTGAGAAGACCCAGAATTGTGAGAAGAGAAGCAAAAAATGAAAAATAAGCTATTTTTGGGCACCACAAACACTATAACTATGTATGTAGCTACCGCCATAGACAATGTCTTTATGGGGATCAGTTCTCGCTTGAGTGAGAATCCTGGAAATCATCTCACTTATAGAACAAAAGAAATCAGGATAGGAGAGATATTTGTATGTAAACAGCCGAAATTTTTCGCACAAAATTGGAAATTTTGATAGCGTCGACGGCGGAACCACGTTGGATCGACAGTAAGCCGATGGGAATAATCACAATTCGATACCATGTCCAATAATCCACTTCAACACGGCCGCACTTTATCCGATTTGGTTGCTTCCACACGTGGAATGCTTCGATTCGGGATTTAAACGATATTTGTGAGGGTAGTGCAGCTGAACTCCGCTTCTGTTGCACTTCAAGTTTGTGGATATGTACAGGAATTGGATGACGGAGAGCGCTGCGTTGTTGTCCGTAAACAACTCAACAAACTAATCCAAACAACTTATGGGCACTTCGAGGAAAAAATAACTTTTTCATAACTCATGTCGCTTTATTTCAAGTCGTATTAAACGTAAGAATATTCTTTTTCTTTTCGAGACACCTACTGACACCTTCAAGATCCCCCCATTCACGCCTCCTCCTAAGGGGCTGAGTGGACCACTGCGAAAAAAAAACAGTGGCGCTCAGCGCTCTTTCGGCTGACGTGGGTCGATCGAGAACCGAAATATGATAACCTGTCGCAGGTGGTGTTGATTTCCCAGTTTACGGCAATAAACAACCGAAAAATCTCTGGAATCACATTGAACACAGATCGGTATTTCTAATGTACATCGTGTAAATTTTTGGAAATCCTAGGATTCAGATCAATAACTAGTATTTAAGGTCAACGGGAACAGCCGAGGATGCACTTGAACCATCATTGAACGAACAAAGTAATTCATTCATTCTGAATTGAAACTCCGAAGGATAAATCTCTCCAGAAACGATCGAAAAACAACGAGGATTGTTGCAGATCAGCTGATCACATCAGATCATCCCTAAGTTCAACAACGATTTCGACTAAACTGTCCTCGGTGGAAAGGTAAACATCCCAAATGGATGAGTCTAGCGGTGAAACTTCATCGAACGAACCAGTCCTTAGTCTTGAAATTCCTTAACCTCACACATCATCGTGGCTGTTATGTTCGCTGATTTTTAACAAAGCTTCCCTTGTCTTCCAGACACACACACACAGAACATCATAAAAAGAACGACAATCAAAGAAAGCCCGAAGATGTTCGTCACTGAAGAAATCTCAAAACATTTCGCTGTCCGGTTTTGTTAAGCGGGAACCTAAGGAATGATAAGAAAAAACGTTAGGAATCTAATCGGATCACCAAATACAAAACCAGTATTTCATTAGAGGAATATATCGTTTAGGTCATTTTTTCTTTTAGTCAATTCCCTTTCAATCAGCTTCGCTAACACTGAGACACGTGAGTGTAAGATAACTGGACTTGGAAAACTGGTACACCACAGGCACACGCGCAGGCATCCAGATTGATTAAGACGTTTCTCAAACAGAATTAAGCCGAAGAAAGTGAGCATTATGGATGTTCGCGAGGATAAAAAAGCATGGAAGAAAATTCCACAAAAGAAATCGCTTTAGAAAATTCACACAGGTGAACAAATTCATGGAACCGGCAGGATGAATGTAGCAGCAAGCAGCGGAGGAGGTTTACGTTCGTTTCACCGTTCAGACGCCTCGGTTGTCGTTCGTACGACGTGTTCGGCCATTCAGTTGAAACTACAAGTGCTTCAAGCTTCTATACTACTGCGGTACTCCCGCTAAGTTAGGGATTATGAAAATGTGGTAATCTGAACGCATAAAGTTAAAAATTAGAGGTGTTAGTTGTTAGAAATGCACCTTCAACCCTAGCCAAAACTCGTAAATCTTTAGAAAAAAACAAAAACACAATATGGACTGTAGTAATTGTACGGTAAAAGACAAAAAAAATAAATATAAGAAGAGTAAACAATAAATTAAATCTCTTGGAGATAAAGGGCGAGTAAAAATCACCTTTCTATAAAAACAGTGAAATCAAGATAGGAGAGATATTTGCGTATTAAAAAATGCTATTTTCTTCGCACAAAACAGAACATTTTGTACAGTTCATCAAAAATCAATAAAATAAATAAAACGATAGTCTAGCTTGTGTCAAGAAAGAACAGCCTACCACATCCATCAGCTTAAATTTCTTGTCATTTTGATCAAATTTAGAAAAAAAATACATTTGTAAAAATTCCAGAGACTTTTCGGTTCGCAAAAATGCCTCCGTCACATGGTATCCACAATTTTCAACAGATGATATTGTTACGCATCAATTTTCTTAGGGAACTTTTTTTTGTAGGTCATCGTAAAGATAAGCACACTCTCCGAATCCCGAAAAAAAAACAAAAAAAAGCAAAAATAGCGACGGAAACGAAGAAAAAGAGTGCAAAGTAAGAGAACAGCAGCCATATAGACGGCAACGTCACCACGTGGATGCATTGTTGACTGGGAAATCCAGCTATGATCATAGGCCGTTGAAAATCTATAGCTGCAAAAGTTCACCACAGTGGTTTTATTCGCAATAAATCGATTATAAAGAATTTTTGTGCATTAAAAAAGACATCAGAAATTTGAAAGGCGCAAAATTTCCTAGGAAACCTGTTGAACTGGAAGAAAATGATTCGTAAACAATCAATAACCGTTTAGAACAGACAAGAATCGAAATGGATTACAATAAAGGAACGTGTGAACTAGTAACTTCATCCTATATTGATTACTAAATTGTTATTACCTTTATTATATGGTAATAATTAGTATTTGTGAGAAAATTTGCATCTCTTAGTAGGAAAAGAAAAAAAAAGAAGAAAAGACAACAAGAAAAGTTGAACAAGTGATATTTTCCAGCACAATCTATCGAGGCATCGTTTCTTTGCACAAATTCAATTTCAAAAATTGCAGTTTTCCGCATCTTAGCCGCCTGAATTCTCTTAGATCCACTTAAAAAGTTTCTAAGCAGCGTTTCAAGCACTGGTTCTATGGTAACCAGCAGCGAGGAACGGGATTATTCGGATCTCGATCCTAAGCCCATAAATCTAAAGCCTTAGAGTGGTGGTGATAACATTGAGGGGCACTACAGGTTCGCTAACCTTTGAGATGAGTAGAGAAAAGAAAAGTTTCTATTTATTTCTATTTATTCTATTTATTTTTATTTCTACTTTTATTTCGTTGCATGTTTTATCCTTGTTTTCTTTTAAAAATTCTAAAGTCCCAAGTTTTTAGCATCTCAAACTATTTCCATTTTTTAAAAATAAATAATAATTTCATCTTTTAAATGATACTTAGTCAACAGAAAAGAACTCTTCCTCTGACGCTTTGCTTTCCTGAAGCACGAGCTCCTTAGCCCGTTCATGCTTCCCACTTCAAGCTCTCCTCCTCATTCTTCCCACTCCTCCATCGTCGCCTCTTCGCCGATCGCCACCAACTAGCCATTCGTATTTCTAGTCAAACTCAAAAATTGAATAGATCCAGCAAACTCAGCCAACATTGCGGACGGCATGCGACTAGCAACGATTGTTTGCGATCGCTGTACGGGTTTCGAATGTTCCGGATAGAACGCTTACGCTAACTAACGTTACGTCGTCTACATAAATCCCATTAAATAGCGCGCTATAATCTATGAACATTACGTAGAGTAGTGAAGGATTTCTTACGTTACGTTGTTAAGGACGACTTTGTCGTCATAAATTTCATGTAGGACACATGTACATAGTAATTTACGGGAAAAATCCCGTTGTTCATCGTCATCCTCGTTTCTTTTCCACTCCGCAATCTCTTAGTTTACAATGATCTTTCGAAAATCCATTTACATGTAGTGCGTTACTCAATTACGTAAGAACGAACGCGAGCTATTTTTGACTGTTCGCACACGCTCGCCTACGTAACACACACGCAAGGAAACGCAACCAGAACCGGTCTGTTTCGGCACGAGCAGTTCCGAGCAATAACAGCTACGTAATTGCGTACGAAACAAACTCTACTCTGAGTTATCGTTTTCAGCCTAACAATTTGCATGCTTTCAAGGACGTTATTGTCTTTCGTTCGTACCCGGATCTCCTATCGTCTAGAATCTTTCGTCGTCAATGTCAACTACTAGCGCTTGCAGCGCGGATATGCTTATCCATAATTCATGTATGTGCCCATTCCCTAAATCGGCTTCAGCGATGATTTTTCTTTTGTCGACTTCGAAAACAAAAAAAAGAGTAGCTGCGACTAAAGGTATTTTCAAGTACGCAACTACACAGACCTTATGATCGCGACGACGACGTCTACACGGTCCGAATACAAAAACAAGTGGTAGACCTCATTTTGAGAAATATGTCATCGCTTTGTGTCAATTGTTTGTGAAGAAAAGATGGCTAATAGTGAAACGTGGAGGGAACGATGGTGCGTTCGTATAAGTCTACGAACAAGGTGTGCTGATCAGAACACGACGCATCATATATGCACGAAAATTGCAATATAAATGCGTGAATAATGCAAATAACCAGCGATAGCCACTTGAATCAACCTGGAGTGGTAAGTGTGGATCAAATTTCACATCCTGATTGTGAAAACCGGGAAGGAAGCGGGAAGAAGGAGAGTACGGGAGGAAATTTCTGGAAATCTGGAAGAACTATGAGGAGTAAGATGAGGAGTTTCGATACATAGAAACGCTTCCGAATTCTGAACTGTGCAATTTTCACGCAATTTTAGCGCAGGTTTCATGCAGTAGATATTTCAATGATTATTTGACGCTAATTTAACGAACACGAACTTTAGTGTCACAGAATTAAGGAACTCCACAGTGTTTTTTTCCAAATCTGTATATATGATGAAAAAGAAAATAATAGCTATGCTCCTTCGGAAATAGTTGCTTATTTAAGGAAAAAGCAATGAAACAGTGAATAGAAGTTTCATAATGACCACAAAATTCTCGGTCCATTTCGGGAAATTTCAGAAATTCTTAAGAACAGTCCGTGAGTCCGATATGATTCATTCAAGAAAATTTGATTCAAGAAAATTCTGTATTTTATGTGGACCCTATTTTACTCTTTAGAGATTAAAGTGAATCCAAACATGTTTCAAGGTATATGACGAAAAAAAGAACTTTTTCCAGAAAAAACCGCTGTTTCTGGCATAGGCATAGATCTTATGCAAAAACCATACAAAGCTCCAGCAAGCGTGAAGGAAATTTCGCTTTTCAGCAGTTTTGCAGTTCCCATCAGAATTCTTCAGAAATTTTTTTAAAGCAAACTACCACACCTAAAAAAATCCTTTCTAAGCAGAATAAATTAAATTTAGAACAAATCTCTCAATTTTTTCTTTTCTTGTTACGATAGTCGTGTATCGCATGCAATGTGAAAACTGGTCCCCATGTAGTACCCTTAGTGTAAGGTTGAGTTCTGGGCAGAGACTTCTTCGATTGTTGAACATGTCTGCACTTCACTAACGACTATTCAGATATTGCTAATATTTCTGTACTTTTGATCCTTTCAGAGCTGCTCTAGAAACTATTTCCACGCAATCCCAGAGAACCTATCAAAATAAACCATCAATATTTCGTTACGAGACCTCTAACTGGTTCCAATATGTATACTGGGACGTGTTCATAATCCTCTAAGTTACCCTCAGCAGAAAAAAAACACGCTGAAACCTCTAATGATGACATTGTTCGGCCATGTTATCAGCACCTTTTCATGTATACAAAACTGTCGTAAAGATATCGTATCAGCCGAAAGAAATCGATCGATAAATTTCCAGTATCCCAGTGTGTCTTTAATCAGATATTCAAAGTGCTCTATGTACGAATTAGAAAGTCGTGATGAACGTCATTTTGTGAGCGAATGGAAATGGATGGTTTCGTAAGTGAACGGGCAACGTGTTTATGTGTAGGGACAGATTTGTGGCAGTGCCGTGGAAAAATTCACGAAAAAATATCGGTCGATAGGGATCACCAGATGTTCAGAAATAAATGAGAAAATGAGCTATCCACGTCTATGAGGTGAGATGTTGCAATAGAATAATTCGGGAATGATGCAGAGATGAAGTAAAAACGATGCAAAAGATAAGAACAAAAAAAATTGAATAGAAAAATCACTTACATTCCCATGTATACCCATCGTCAAAAGCAGCACATTTGATGATCACTTGGAATCGCTTGGATGACGAATAAAATCAAAGTGGGCGCGGTTAAAGGGCGTTGTTAACAAGTGGGCGCATAACACCCGTAGATGGCAAACATTCGAATTATCAGCAACAACCGCGAAGAGGAACGAAGATAGCCGGCTTCAGTGTATCCTATGTATGTATGTGAGTGTGTGTGTGTGTGCGAATAACAGCGATGACCGTGGGGCAGCGGATTCGAATTAGAGCAGAGAAATTGACGTCACGACAAAAATCACACAGCACAAGGCGAAGCACACACACGCACACAGACGCACGATCCAATTGTCGGCGGCAATGACTAGAGGGCGCAGCTCCACCACCACCACCCCACCAGCACACACCCCTCGCGCAGCAGCAGCAGCAGCAGCAGTCAGTCAGTCAGTCGGCGCCAGCCAACACTCTACGCGGGTGGACGGTGACAGCCGGCTGCACGCTAACGGATAGAGCGCCGACGACGCAGAGACGCTGACGTTGAATCGCGGAGGAGAGCGTGCGATCCGGGGAGAGCACCCACCGGATACGACGACGACCACGTAAGGTGTCGGTGCGCTACAAAAGAACGCACATAGTAACAGTGACATGCGTATTTTTTTTTGCGGAGGTCAATTTGCAACAAATCTGCGTCAGCTGACCGAGCTCGTTGTGATTTTTCAGGTGTTAACCGAAGAAAAACAGGGAAGTGGACTAGAACGGGTGTGTTGCTACGTACGTTGCTACCGCAGACAGCTATAGCTTAGAACTTCTAGGAAAAAAACAAAGGGGTTTTTGAATGGCGTCTTGGACATCTGAAGATGTGGGTGTAAAATGAATAGAATAAATAATAATAAATATAACAAATATATAAGTTAATAATAATATTATTATAAGATTAGTACTGTAAAGGGAAAGTTAAGTTAAACGTACCGAAAGAAAGATTAAGTAAGATATTACTTGGGTTCAAGATACAGGAAAAAAATCAGAGGAGGAAGCGTAAATTATGGAGTTTAGAAAGTACTGAAAGCTAAAGTATACGAGCCAGCAGAAACAGAGGACTTTGCTGCTCCTCTCCTTTCTGAGATGATCTAACATCAAAGACAGGAAAATTCAGAAAAAAAAACTTTTATTTGAGTCGATAGATCCTCTTGATCCCCCCTTTAAGAAATACATTGATGGAAAATGTTTATTTTAGGAAGAAATTTAAAATAAAAATAAAGAAAAAAATACAAAATAAATGGTTATGCGACAGAAATCTTCAAAGAATTTCCTTCTTTCAGCAGAAGAAACCTGCACTATGTACCATAGGCGCCAAAAACCTGATTCCCGGATCGTACTTGCATAGTTTTCCATGAGAGCAACTCCCTTGTCTTCTTAGGAAGCGGTAAACAAGAGGTCATTTTCTACTTTCTACAAGATAGAGCAGAAAACAACAAAAAAATCTATTCAATCAGTATCCTTCTCCTAAAAAAAGTATGTAGTAGTTGAAAATAATCCAGAATTTAACTTGGTCCGATTCTAGGCATGATAACCTTGAGGTTTTCTTCGAAAGAAAGGAACACTTGGATACGTAGCCGAAGATTCCCAGGGAATTTTCAAGAAATTCATTAAACTGTTGAAGATTCTCCATTCTACTATGTAATTTCAAAGGAAAAAAAGTCACGGAGGAAAAATTGATTGCTTCCAGAAAGCTCTCCGTAGGCCCACAACATATTTTATTTGTTTGCTGCAATTTTTTTTTCTTGAAAAGACATTCTAATATGAATTATTTATGATCATTTTTCAGTTATTTTTAGAACATTTTCACTGATTTCACCTCATTTACTTCATTTGCCTCTGGTAAAAATTTAAGCGATTTACCATATACCATTACTACTATAACCTACTACCATCGCGATTTATTATTGTCCGGTTACATGGAATGTTTTTGTTCTTAGCTTTAAAAAAAAACTTATGAGGAACCATTGTAGGTGTGCCTTGCCTGTTTTCGTAGTTTTTCGTGTTTCCGTCGCCTGTTGCAGAATTCTCTTTTTTCTGAAGGTTACAGCGGAATCTTCCGAGGGAGTTAACCTTATTAGGACACATAAAACTACATTTATCAGTGACAGTGTGATTCGTTGAAATGTCAGATTCCATGTCCTCTTTATGAGTTATGATAAGGTTAATTTTCGGATAAGATTTCGAAATAATGTTCAAAAAAAAATCCGCAACATTTCGAAATCGGGCGAGACACATCTATAAGGTTTCCTCAAGTTTTTTTCCCAATAGAGGAGATTTTATTGAATGCGATATTCTGGATGTTCATTATGATATTTTATGCTCCCAACAGATCAAAAACTCCAAAAAAAAACTATTAGAAAGGAAAAGGCTAGAAGGAAAAAGATTCGTGGAAATTTCTGCAGGAAAAACGAAAAACTGGGTATTGTGAGAAGCAAATCGTGGCTGATAAACAAATCCTAGCTGGTTTGACTCAGAAATACTTGTGTAATAAATTTTATTATCCTCACAAGCTGCAATACTTTCCATGAGTCATACTGAGTCATGTAAGAAATTTCTCAGTGTGACGTTGTTCACCTCAGGTGTTTGTTTTTTTTTCTCTCAAAATAAAAAACGATTCCGGATGGTCGACATATTGAACACTGCTATTGCATTAACAAATTAAAGTTTGGGAAAAACTACCAACATATGGTACTTGACGTCAATAATTGATAACAAATGTTGTGCAGTTGCACACACCAATTCTCTTATAATGTCACACTGGGTAGTTCGAAAAAAAAAACCCCAACAACTTTGGTCAACGAATAATTCCTGGTTTAGTTCTTTTTATGGACAAACAAAAACGAGTACAGAAACACTTGCAAAGATTTGAAGAGGGAAATTTGGCCGCCTAAGGGTGCAATTATGGCATATTTTCATAAAAACTACGATATTTTCTGGATGATCACTTCAAGTTTGTACTAAATAGATGTAAGATGAAAGGGGAACAACGTTAATGGATGGGTTACAAAAAAAAGCGAGAAGCGAGAACTCTAAGAAGCGATGGAAAACAAGATAATATGAAGAATTTGGAAATTGTAGAGATTTGAAGGTGATCCGCGAACCACATGGAAGACCGTATGAAGAAACAGAGGAATTCTCTTGATTTCTTTGATAGTCGAAAACTGTCGGGGAACATTTCTCGTGTATGAAAAAAATTAACAAGTACACTATGATTATCATCTCTTTTAGTGCTGCCAATTTAAGCTTGAAAAAAGGAAATGCAACGTTCTAATAATAACAAGACATTAAAAAACACGAAAAGAAAAAAGGAATACATATATAGCTGGCTGCTACCTAATGTTGCTATTACTATCAAAAAAGTATAAACGGAAAAATTTACCGCACTTTCTTGTAAAAATTCCCAGAATTCCAACAGATTTAATTGTTTTAAAACAGTAAACGTATAGAATTTCTGCATCAGATAGCAGGAATTATGTTCGTCGAAAGGGAGTCCTGTTTGAATTTCTGGATGAGAGTAAGAACCGGGCAATTAGTGACTCATCTTCAGTTTTGAAATAAGTGATGTAATGGTTTTGGAATCTTTAAGAGAAAGAAAAGAGGCGGATAAAAATAAAAGTGAAATCAGAGAGATCAGAAAACGAATGTGTGTAATTGCACAAAAACTCTTATATCTTCACTAAGAAAGCGAGAAAGTGAACTTCGAATGCAAATTACTAAATCTACTCAACGATTTGTTGAAGCTGACTTATATGACTTCAGAAGCGTCGATCATCTGACCGGGATTTGATCCTCTCTTTCTGCTGATCACTATCGCAACGCCCGCGTATGTCCCGCGTGGAACAGTTTTGATAGGATTTTATAGCATTTTGCGATGACCACACCCTCTCTCTGTATCCGCTGTTCCCATACGATTAATTTATACAATTTCCGGTGAACTCCTCGATTTTAATGGTGAATCGGTTAGCGCGCAAGGTCAACGTGTTGACGATAGAATGCGAAACATGCATGAAAAACGTCCGACGGCCGCTATGTCGATTAGAACACCACGGAAAAAAATCCAGGTCGTACGTCGGCATCTTACGTCTTAAGAAGTCTTGTCAAGTTCGAATTACCTAATAGAGTCTGTCGCTAGGATCGTATTGCTCGTTTAGCAGCTAATTTAATGTTTTCGAGTGCGGAGGGAAAAAACAGAAACTGGAAGGAAAATGAAGAGAAAGAAAAAAAAAGAAGAAAAGAGGCCGAACGACTCTACTGTCTAGGTCAAAACACTAGATACTGTAGCTATTAGATATTGCAGTTATTTTATTGCATACTGTAGTTATTAGTTATTAGATATAGCAGTTATTTTTTTTAAAGATTCTCTATTTTGTTCTTCACCATTTTAATCCTCACTCCCCCTTTCTTAAACTTATTTTCCAATTTTACCTGTTAGGAGTACGAACTACGAAAAATTTACAATAATAAGGGAATCTTTAAAAAAAAAAGTGTTGTTATTTCAAATCCTTTGCTTTTGCATTTTTTGCTTGCGGAATCAGACCAAGAGGACAAAAATCGACGACTGTTACGCTTGACCCGTCATTCATGGGAAATGCGTAGTTATCATCCCATCAATCGTTCGTTAACATATCGGTAGTCCATGAGATCATCCGAAAAGGGCCGAGTAGTTAATTTGTGCGATGAAAAAAAGATGAAATACGCAAAGTTGTAGCTGATAAAGGGTAAAGTTTCTGGCATTAATCAATCCGTTCGGGATCCGCCCCCTCGTTCACTTCAATTCAGAATTGTTTGAGGTTCACGAACGTGTAACTGGCCTATACAATGACCTGCGGGGTCTAGCCGATGTGTCAAGTCCTCCCAGACAAGTGTGATACCAATTTATCGACCGCGCGGGGAAGAAAGACTTGGTGAGCACTAAGGCGGATTCGAACCTCCGATCGATCGTGCAGGGAGCGGAACCTCTAACCGAGACACCATACCCACACCCAGACAAATGTGTCCTGTTAACGCCAAAAAATCCCCACGGTACTACAATCTGCAACGCCATAACGCATAAGGAATGATAAAGCATACACTAGCTCTTCTCTTCTCTTCTCCTCTCCTCTCCTCTCTTTCTTCCTTTCTTTCTCAGTCCCCCTCTCTCTCGTTTTTCTGATGATTTGCATCACTAGGAGTACAGACATTTTCTTCCTCTTTTTCAAATAAGTTAAAAAATGCGTTTTATTATTAGAACTGAATAGTTTCATAACTAATATGTTTCATAGCAGTATAATTAATTTAATTTTTATCTCATTTTATTTTATTTTAAATTTATTTCTTAAATTAATTAACCTAATTTTTTATCCAATTTTAACCATTATTACTGAGTTTTCTATTTAATCTTAATTTTCCTAAAATGATTAAATTTTCTTTTTTCTTTCTCTCCTTCCTTATTTTCTTAAATTTTTCTGATTTTCTCAAATTGAGTACTAAGCATTGAATATGTTTATACTCATTTTAGAATCTGCTAAAATGATAAATCAATACTCATAATTTTTACAGTACTACAGAAGAGTACTACCATGCTGCATCTATTTTACTTTATTTATTTTCTATATATATTTTAATGTAATGAGTTATGAACGATAAAATGCTATGGACTGAGGACTTCATATTTTTTTTAACCTATTGCGAAAAAATTTGATAATATCGACTAATAATAAGTGTAGTAATATATAGAATAAATAAATGTAAACAAAAATAATAATAGTAATTCAATCGTATATTATTCATACTTGAACCAAAAGCGTAATTTCTTGGTTCTCTTACAGCAGAACCTCGTGGCAGAGCAATTTGTTGTCAAGAAAAATTTCCCTCACAACCAAAATTGACGATATACCCTATTTAATGGAATATCTATTTTTAGAGACGAACTATTGCTTGTGAAAGATTTCTGGACATATATATGGTTATTGGGTAGGATCTCTCATTCTCAGCAAGACAAATTCGTATGTTCACACGCATTACTCGTGGGAGCACTTATACGGCGAGCAGAATTGACGGACGTACATCGGCTTTACTAGGCGCCCCCAAAAGTTTCAATCGTATTTCCAACGAAAACGTCTTATCCCTGAGCTCTTACGCTACACTTTCCGCAAAATCTTCCTCCTCTACACACGAGGCTATGAGTCAAATTCTTCTCAAGGTCCTACAGTGGAACGAACGACGCCTAAGATGTGCTCGACAACGAAAATAATCGACTTTATGTGCACAGGCAAGGTCAAAACAACGGGTAATGTGACAGAGAAAAAGTGGTGCTTTTTTCCAATCGTTTTCAATGAAATGTTTCCCGAAGAACGTGTTTTTTCTCTCTCGGAAAAAAACCAATTCTCTTTAGAAAAAAATTAAGAGCAGTAGGAGTGTAGGAGAGCTTTTAAAAAACTCATCGTGTCCTTACAGTCCCAGAAAATTAATTAACTATCTATAAAATCGAGTAAAAACAGAGGACAGAGGAAAACCTTGCTAATTTTCTTGATTGACGACTACTTCATAACCTTTCTTCAACCACGCGACCTTCAGCTGAGTAAGAAATCACAATTGAGACGGCAATGCCGAAGAGTACAACCTCATGACTCAAAACAGCGTTGTTGTACGCACCCGAGTGAGAAATAGCGCAGTGAGGGACGCACAGTGGGAACGAGTTTCATTGTCCGTTGTTCCTATCCAACTCACAAGTGAAAAAAATCACAAGTCGCGGATTTTTTTTTCGAGTAGTGTCTCTGGAAAAATGGAAAAGAAGCGAAGATTTTTTTGAAAGGAGAAGCACGTTTTCTTAGTCGTTAACGGATTTTTTTTTCTGGGAAATGTTCTGATTTGATAAGCGGAATTTTTCGTAACTTTTGATATTCATGCAAAATACGGTGAAAAAATTTTCGCAATTTTAAAGATTTTTCCCAGTCAATTTACTACAACCTTAGATGTAAAAAAATGGAATTTTTTAGTGACTTTTGGTATCCATGCATAGATATGTGATGGGAAATCCCCTTTAATTTCAAGAATTTTTTTCCGGCCAAATGACTTCAACCTGGACAGCACATGCGACCACCAACTAGTGTCGTTTGTGCAAGTGTTACGGAGATGGGAAGAGGAAGAGAGTAGGGAAAAAGGAAAGAAGGAAAATGAAAGAGGAGAAGGAAAGAGAGGGTGGATAAACGATAAACGCTCCCTGAGGCTAATGGAAAGTATAAGAAATTATCTATGAGTACGTTCTTCCGTGAAAACAAAAAAAAATTACTGTTTTGATTTCTGAGTGACAGAAAAGGATGATAAATCCATGAGGATAATATATGTTTGATAAATCCATTCGTCCTCGCACGCCGTATGAAAGCGGCAGCTCTCCAGCTATTATCGAGTGCTCAATATTCCCGCTATAAATCAACCCGTTTCATCGAAAATAAATCCATCTGATTCATATATCTACATAGTAGCAGTATGCGCACAGTAATAAGAAGATTACCGTAATCCCGATCACATGTTTGGATCGGAGGGTACGTAATAATGAATATCCGCGCGAAGTATTGTTGTGTTGTCATGGAGTCAATATTAAACATTAACCTAGTAATAAACAGAACTTATAGGGATGTGGGATGAAAGGAAGGGGGTCGATGGACTTCAAGATGATCAACAGGATGAGCAGTGGCAGGAAAGAATTCTAAACAAAAGTCAGGGGAAAACGAGGAAAAACAACTTTTAGGATTTTTTTTGATATTTAACGACATCCATACTTTCGGCCAATTTTATTCGGATTTTTCGGCAATTTTTATTCGGATTTTTGAGTAGTTTGTATTATTTTGAGTATTTTTGAGTAGTTTGTAGTATGTTAGCGGACCGAACGCTATTCTAAGTTAGAAATTCTGATCAAAATAGCCGGTAAAAGACTTCAACGAGTAACAGAGATAGGTTGGAAATTGTTTGCGATTTTTTGTCATGGGAAAAAAGCAAAGGTTAAAAAAAACTGAGTAACAAACATTTAAGTGGTCAGAAGACTTCTCATTTACAGCCGATGATTCTCCACGTTTATGAATTTTTTTCAAAAAACAAAAACATCAGTTTTTAATAATGAGATACTAAGTAATCTTGTGCAGAAAATAGAAAAAAAATTTGAAAAGCTCTTAAAAACTTCAGAATCTTACCGGAGCATTACATTTTTCGTTTAGGAGACTGAATTTGCACAATGTTCCAACTTTTTGAGCATCCGGTACACGTGAAAGAGCGGAACCGGATGTAGCTCGGCGACGAATGTGCAGAGTAGTAATTCTAAAGAAAAAATTCTCCAAAGAAAAAAAAAACCTCCTCAGCTCTGGAAAGTTACGAAAAATAGAAATAGGAGAAGTACCTTTTCACTTTATTCGGTGGATCTGCCGATGATGGTGCACTCGGCAAACGACTTCGTTCCGGTTCTTTTTTAGGCGGTAGCACCATAGGACGGCGGCTTACCGATCGTTTTCTATCCATGTGAGTAGACTACGGTACGGAAGGCGACAGGTTTGCTAGTAGATATGCCTAAAATAAAGCGATCACTGATAGGATAGTGATCGATTATTGATCACTTCTTAATGTCGTGGTGACTATCGAAAGTGAAAAAAAGATTAAAAGATCGACAGTATGTACGAAATTTCAGCACATAGCAAAGAAATTAGTGGATTATCTCATAGTAAAACCAGTTTCAGCTTGCGAATATGGTGTAAATCACGGAATAAACCAGGAATGGGTTCAATCTAGCTGAGCACATCTAAGTTTTCGAACTATACGCGAATTCAGTAGCAGAGATTGACAATTACAGGAGATATGATATGTGCCTTTCAACCTATAATCATTAACTAATTTTTGCGAATATAAGGACTGAATACTATTTGAACAGTAATAAGCATACAATGCACAGATTCAGCGACTTATGTTGTGCAGGATGACCGCGACGCGCTCACTGGAACTCGGTATGTGTAAAACACGCTCTGTCAACTTGAGATCACTTTGCAGTTCCCTGTGGAAGGTCATAGGCTACGAAACATAGCACATTTTCTAGATGCTGTTCTCTCGCGGACCAAAGCCAAAATTCTAAAGATTTTTTTTCTCGAAGTATTTTTTACAATTTGCTTTTACAAGTTACCCTTGCCCTCATCTTTGACAACAAAGCTACAGTTCACTGGGACTCATAAACATTTGTTTCACTTCATACCGGAAGTTGATTTTCATCAGAAAAATCACGAAAGTGCACTGCTGGTCAGAGGGACATTAAATGTGGAAACGAGACAAAGTTGCAAATATCGTTGCAAAAAATACACACAAAAATCTTTAAAATGGTCAAATACACATCATTCTTTTTATTTTACTAGATTTACATTCCATATCTATCAACTAAAACAGATTGACATCTGAAAATCGATGGTTACTGTACTTCAGTGATTAGGAAGAACGATAAAAATTAGTGTCATTACATTTGGAAGATTTTACATAGATGCTGCAGAGCCCAATTTCGAGCCAGAGTAGGCTGAACCTCCTTCAGGAACCACAAAGGTCTCTATTTGTGAAATAACCACATATCTCAGAAATTCTTTGTGTATATACTGTTTTTTTTTCAACGTATGTATTGATTACATATACTGGTGTACCATGTTTACCACAATAAAGTGCATTTTAACCGGTTTAGACTCATACCCTGAAGTGCCCAGCGGTCACACCCGGCAGAGGAAAACAGGGGTACATAGCCATGGCAGAGGGAGTCGGAGCGGGCAAAGTAGCACTCCTGGGGACTTCCTTAGACGAAGGAATTAGGCAAATGAAGAGGTTTAGTTCAGCACAAGGTTCTCTGTACGTTCTTTATGGATCCTGTATTGTTTCCACAGGTGTTTTATAATACAAATAAATGAAAAGAAAAGTCCTTAGCCCATATGTAAGATATGAAGAAGTTTTGACCAGGATTCAAGCACCCGCGCCCACTGCTCCATTTAGACGAGCCTAACAACAATATTTCATAGTTCTCTGCTTCCTTTGTCAGTAGTACTGGATCTCAGTCAAAGAAATCCTTTTAAAAAACATAATTTCAAATTAATTTAAATTCTATATATAAAACGAATCGAGTTCGTAACTCGACGGATGCTAGCCGAAAACGAAGTGGACGCTACGCAGGAGAGATTGCGGTGGGCGCGTCGCGATCACTCAGGGAAACGGAACCATCGCCGACTGTATGTCGAGCGGTTCTTGTATTGTTTTCACGGCTGTTTTATCAAAAAATAAAAGAATAAAAAAGAGATGTCCTTAATTCTTAAGAAGGGCATAAAAATAAAGTGAGATAATATTAAACGAGACGTTAATAATATCTCTATACGAAAAGTATTACTCTAAGAAGGAAGAGAGATTCCCTTTTTTGTCAAAATCTACTCGGCGGAGTGGATCCGAGAAGAAAGAAAGCACTTTACCCAATCTCACATGCCTCTTTTATTCCACTCCTGAAGAATGAAAATGAATAAATATTCCGCCAGCCCTTCCCTCAAAGTCACAATCCTCTCAAACCTGAATGAACGACTACGAGGATACGGCGAGGTCAAACAGACCGTGGCACGATCACCTTGCGTCGGTATTTTTTTTTCACCAAAGGCTAAGGTCGCTTGGTTGTGTGTAAATGCGGATGGGTAAAAAAGGAACTGGATCTATAAACGTTCTCGATATCAAGTGGAATTTTTGTTTTTTACGTGGTGAATGTGAAAAAATGGCTATCTATTGACCAATAGTTATAAGGTAATGGGATGGAATTCAAGAGCATAAGAAATTATTTCCCGTACATAAGTGTAGTTATATTTTATATTTATTGGCATTTATTTCATACACATTATTCATTTTATGTTGACTAATATTTTCCATTTAGTATAATTTGAGTGAAATTCTTTCGTATTTGACCGTCTGTATTCGACACTATTGGAAACCGCTGAACCATGTAGCGGACGTCTGCACGAATCAGTCGTATTCAGCGTGATCACAGCGCTCACATCCACTGGCGGAAATTCGTCAGAAAATGTTCATACTTCTACCTCTGGAGGAGGCAGAAGCATCCGTAGCGCAGTCGGTAAGAGGTTCAAGCGTGAATGCACGATCAATGGTTCGAAATCGCCCTAGTGCCAACCAAGCCACTCATCCTTCCGAGGTTGATAAATTGGTGCCAGACTTTTCTGGGAGACTAAAAACACCGACTAGACGCATCGGTGAGCCCTCGCAAATCCCTGTAACGCTGTTCGGATGTTCATGAACCTAATACAATTCTCGATTAAAGGCATCACTCCAGGAATCTGAGCTGCTACGGATTTCAGGTGGAGTACTCGTATACGGGATCGTAGATTATGGAGAGAAAGGTGATTCCGTCCATTTCTTCCCGATTGCCATAAAAAACGGTCCGGACGATACGGCTTCGAGCATTCTGGCGCACATTTTCTACAAGGAGTTCGACTGGAGCGCGCCAGCCTTGTGCGGCGCCGTATCTTCGGGACCGTTTTTCACGGCAAACAGGAAGAAATGGACGGAATCACCCTTCTCTCCATAATCTACGATCCGTTATAAGAATACTCCACCTGAAATCTGCACCACATCAGATTCGTGGGGTGATGCCTTTAAAGTCAGGCGCATCCCTATAGGGATTGATTTACGTCGTGCTCTTCATAACTTTATCTTTTGTATCGAAAATCTCATCATTTTTATCAGACAGAAAGATGGAGATGTCCGAAATAAATGCAAAAAATCTTTTTTATTCTTTATTTATATATTCTGCATATTCTGCATTTATATGCCTTAAATTTAAATATTTATATGCTCTAAGTTTATAAACAAAAAAATGAACAAATAAATAGTGAAATAAAAATAAATAAAGAATTTTAAAACCATACATTTTATATATTGTATATTTATGGATTTTATATTTTAGTATATGTGTGATAAAAGCAGTAGACAATTAAATCAGAGAATGTGGAGTGCTTAATTCTGGAAAAGTTCAATGAATGCTGAAATAAAGAAGCTTAGCTAAAACGTGCATAAAGCACTGCGTTGAAATTTTTTCTTGGAATGCGCAACCGAAGTCATCGACTGAGTGTCATCGGAAAAAGTCAAACAGTCGCAAACGCCTAATCTCTTCCTCAAACTTACAATTCACAGAGGTGCTCATACAATAGGCGCCTTGTCTACTCTGGTGTTCTTTAGTTAGGATCACAAGCTGGATGGAAAGGGAACGTTTCGTTTGAAAGCAAAGAAACTTCCAGATTTTCAATGACCTTTTAGATCTAATGATCGTTAAATCCACTACTGTTTACTGCAGAAAACAACGATTTGAATCTCACATAAATTAGAATGCATAGATTTAAAAAAACTGCAAAACCCTCTTCAAATTCTTAGGCGAAACGATTTGAAATGATGGAATGCAAGAAATATCTGTGAGTCAGCGGATAAATGATACTCGAGTATAATCCAGCGACGTTCTTAAGTCATTTGGGACCATCTTAAAAATAGAAATTCGCCAAGAAAAATTAAACTCTACCTTTTTTTACTGGAATAAAAAGTTTCTCGTTACAAGCGAATAAATGCAGCGCAGGCGATGAAAAGTTTTAGTAAAATCACGAAACGTGAGACATTTCTGATTCATTCACTTTAAAAACACATTTAGTTGATAACACAAACGTTCCGATACGAAAACAATGGATGCCTCGAAGCTTAAGCGGCTCATCCTTGGTCATTCTTACGTTGGATTATTCCCCTTGTGTGCGTATTTACGGTTAGGAAGCGTTGAGCAAAAATTTCTCTCCTTTTTGATCACATCAGCGGAAAGAAAGTAAAAATGGGGCTAAATGACGTCAACAGTGTGTGTAAGGGTATGGGAAATTTGAGAAATTATTCCAAGCTCAAGAAATCCGTCTCCTGTCTATCTATCAGTTGCATCCAGCATGACGCTAGTCGAGTTACGGTGTAGGGATGGTAAATTAAATACACCTCGCAGCGACTATCGATTTCTCGTAATAGCTGATTGCAACGCGCCATTTCTTTACCAACATGAGCGCGCGTCAGGTGAAAGGTTGTATTGCAAATCGTTCACATAGGACACAGTTATTCTCACGTTATTCACAGTTATTCTACCGTTCAAAGGCATCACCCCACGAATCTGAGGATTGCGAATTTCATTCGGATTTCACTAGGATTCCTATCCGGAGTCATAGATTATGGTGAGAAGGATGATTCCGTCCATTTCTTCCTAATTGCTGCAAAAAACGGCCCGGAAGATACGGCCTCGAGGTTCCGGCGCGCTATTTTCTATTGACGAGTTCGATTGGAGCGCGCCACATCTTCCGGGCCGTATTTTACGGCAATTAGAAAGAAATGAACGGAATCACCCTCCTCTCCATAATCTACGACCAAGTGTAGGCACAACCCACCTGAAACCCGCACCACCCCAGATTCATGGGGTGATGCCATTAAGACAGATTACACCACTCCGGAGAGGGATTGTGTGTGATATGAGAGCTAAGTGAGAGATAAGTTTTTTTATTTGTTAAGAGCTTATTTTGTTCTCCACAGATTTCACAGATTTCTTACAAGCTAGCTGAAAACGTAGGCATATAATTACTTATTGCGCTAACCAACCTATTTTGCTGGCCTACATAGTTTATGCGCAAACCACCTGTTTCAAATTTACAGCCTAACATCACTTCTGTATGAAGGAGAAAGTTCGACCTGAAGGCATCACTCCACAAATCTGAGGTGGTACGGATTTCAGGTGGAGTATTCGTATACGGCCCGGAAGATACGGCTCCAGGCGTTCTGCCGCACTATTTTCTACAAGGAGTTCGACTGGAGCGCGCCTGCCTTGTGCGGCGCCGCATATTCCGGGCCGTTTTTTTACGGCAATTAGGAAGAAATGGACGGAATCGCCCCACCTCGGATTCGTGGGGTGATGCCTTTAAAGGCAGCATACCACGGAACTAAGAGTTCTGCGATCTCTCCACGAAAGGTAATGTTATCAGTGTAGGTGGGGTCGGAAGTACCAACGCAATCCCGCTCACCTCCACACAACTTTCCTTAAAAACAGCGCGAAAACTGGCGTCGTCGATTCAAATTTCCTTACGAGGCACCCAAGTGTGTCATAAATTCCAACGAACGTAAACGCGTCATGTCTGCCAGCAAACGTGGGAGGCGAGGGAGACAACAGAAGACAGATAAAGAGAGTCTATTCAGTGTCCTGCTCGACCTATGTTTGGACACATGACGCGTTCTTAGGTGCCTCGTAGGAAGATTACACGAACAAAAGAGCAGAACATACATGTGTCGCTTCTGCGAGCGAGTGTGCAATGAATAATGAGCTGTTGCCGCTGTCTCTCCTGTTAGCTGGCAGACTCAGCGCGTACATGCGCATACGTTGCCGTTTTTAGGTGCTACGTAGGAAAATTCGATCAATGAGAGCGTTTCTCGCGTCGTTCACCAGGACGATTAGGCAGAACTGAGCTCATACTCGTGATTTACATACATCCCTAACCCAGTCTTTTCGCCGTAGGATTTCAACATCATCAGTTTCGTGTCATGCTGCCTTTTAAGTTAAACTTAACCGAACACACGAAAGTGCTGCAAATCCATGTCGACGGGAAGAATGGATTCAATAGCAAACTCATTTATAAAGTCTGTTTTGTTATTTGGGGACTTGCGAGCGGTGCGAAACGTCCTCAACCATACGACCTCAAATGCAGCAATGCTGAGAAAAGAGGTGTGCGCTTGCAAGATGCAGAAGGTGTTTTGCACCGGTTGCGTCGAGGTCAGCCGGCTGAACGGGGTTAACCGCAGTGGTATTATCCAGATATAGTCGGGTCAAAGCGACACGGTGCAGTTGCGTAGGCGGCGGAGAGAGCGGTTGGAATCGAAGTGGGAGAATCGTGAACTGCAGCAATGAACGGTGGTAGTAGGGGTCCTCACTCGATCCTAACCGCTACGCTCCACCGCGCCGCACGCTTCAAGCGCAGCCGGTCACGCAACTGCACCGTGCTTCACGTCGTTATAACTCTACCATAGGTGATGGTGAAGAACGATGGCGTCGAGTGGTAAAAATCACTTTATCCTAGAAAATATGTACAAGTGAGGAAAAAAAATATCAGAAAAAAGACACCGTAAAACGTGGTAAAGCTAAAGTAAACTGAGTATGAGGCTCTTAAGTAAAGTGCGGCCTTACTTTTCCCGATTCTCACATGTACCCATCTACTTGTAATGCATGGGCTCGTCTCTCCTCTATTTCGCATTAATGAGCTGTTTGTACGTCACAGCAAATAAAATATAGGTGATTCCAGGCAGTCATCAGTTGTGCAGAGCTGCAGACACTTTTTTCTCCTCACGAGGGAGAGAACACGTAGATCAATTTGCGGAATTTTCACTGTGAGGTAGGCAGTAGGAGCGAATAGAATTCGGAGAAGAGAGCAACAACAGAGAGATCATTTTTAATTTTTGAATCTACTTCAACCCGGATCTCTATTTTTCATTCTATGATTTGACCTCTGATTTTTGTGTCTTAACAAAAAGAATACTCAGATTGAAAAAAGAAGGCAAAACAAATTAAATCACTGATAATAAATAATTCCATAGTTTGACCCTGTTGAGTTCTAGAAAATACTTATAAAACTCTAAAGACGGCGCCGACAGAACCAACGCAAACGTTTTTTCAAAATCTAATAATCGCAACAAAAAAACAAAACAAAACACAAAATTATAATGGAGACAGAGAATTCTCGCTTGAATCTATTGGAATTTTATTTGAAAGAAATTGACTTAAATTAATAAATGTGAACAAGGAAGACGTGGAGAGAGGAGATGAAATTTTGGAGATTCCCTACGTTTTAAATAAGCGCTAGTCTTTCAACGAAGGAACCGCATTTGTTAATAGCGAATCTACGCAGATCCTCAGCGATCTCCTCATCATAATGAAGAAATGCGTCGTTAATAGGGGACAAATTGACCTTTTACGACCTCGAACAAGATCTCACTGATTAGGTGATTAAGGTGATGATTTATTCCAGGTATGAGCGTAGGGGAAACGAGTTACGAACAGGAGAACCACACAAAGAAAGAAATGATAGAGATTGTGTGATGGTGAAGGCGAAAAAACCCATAAAGAATGCAAAGAACAGCAGCGGTGGCGTTCTCCATAGTGTCGCCACCGATCCAGAAAAACTCTGCTGGTTCAAGCGGCTATGCGCGAATCAACGGAGAAGAGGAATGAAGTGCAAAAATTCCGAGATGACCTCAGTGGTCAATGAAACGAGAAGCGAGCCGCTTTAGATAAGGGGAAATATGAGAAAAGGATTGATCTTTAGAGGTCAACTACCAGGAAAAAAAGCAGAGAATCATGGAAGTGACGCGATTCTACAGTTTTTTTTCTTAACGGGGAAAAAGACTCGTCTATACAAATTCAAATGGAAATATGAAAAAAAAACTTTGTCGGCTAATGGAAATGGAATCAGCTGTCCAGAAAAACGCAACGTAAATTACAGAACTGGTCATACGTACATATATAACAGAAGAAAAACATCGTCAGAAAGAAACAAAAACGAACACACCTCAGCCGGGTTAGTAATGAAATGGAATGGTTGTAGGATGAGGTCGGTCGTGATACGAGTACAACTACGCTTTATCGATAAAAAATCAACTAGAATGTACAAGTATTGATCGAGCTATCCGGTAAATATCGGTTGTAGCGCAGTGGTAAGCGAATCCACAATGTGCGCACTCTCAATGGTTCGAAGCCGCGCCAGGCCAACCAAACCCTGCATCCAACCGATGCGGAACCAATCAATGAATTGGTACCACCTTTATCCGGAACGATAAGGGATACTGACTTGACACATCTCAGGTGGCTCTCGCTGGTCATTTTATAGTCCGCATACACCTTTATCCTCATAAACCTTTACGATTCTGGATCGAAGGCGTTCGTGCGCTTTAAATGGATTAATCAGCGCCAATCACTTCATAATCCAATCACTTTATCCGTTTATAGCATTGACCTCCTCTCTACGTGTTGTTAAGTTTTTAATTGCAGCGAGAATTGAACTTTTTTTGAACTCAATTCACTTTAAGGGCAACGTTCCTCTCCTAATTTCTCTCTGATATGATTTGATATA
Organism: Necator americanus; assembly: GCF_031761385.1. Taxonomy (NCBI): domain Eukaryota; kingdom Metazoa; phylum Nematoda; class Chromadorea; order Rhabditida; family Ancylostomatidae; genus Necator; species Necator americanus. The sequence continues at coordinate 9,268,023 of NC_087375.1, forward strand.
AATTACGTACAATACAAGGGGTGGGTGAAGCGCAGTCGGTAAAAGCTCCATTGCTGCCGCACGCGTGATGGTTCGAAACCGCCCCGGGGCCAACCAAACTTTTCATCCCTCTGGGGTCGATAAATTGGTACCAAACTTTTCTGGGAGGATAAAAACATTGACTTGACCGGCCCCAGCAAGTCATTGTATAGGCCAGAAAGCGTTCCAAGAACCTCAACGATTACAAGTTGTACCTCAACGTTGTGGAACGGTTTGGTGCATCCCAAGTGGATTGATCCCACCCCAGTGACTTTATCCTTTCATGTATAATACATAGACATGCATTATTGCTTGAAAAATAATAATATTTGAAAATATAATAATAGAATATTTGAAATTATATTTATTATAATCATGAGTTATTATGTAATATACCTCTATAACATTAAAAAAAAACAAAATTTCTTCCATTTGCTCTAACTTCGTCCATAAGATTAGCTTAAAATATAGTAAAATCGAAATATTTTGGTTTATGGTGCAATAATGCGTAAATGGTCACGTACAAAGTCAAACGGTGCCAATCATTTAGGGGGGAAAAAAGAAGAGAAAGCACCAAAAACTACTAGTATGAAGGATCAGAACACAAAAAGAAGTAAAAGTCGTAGTACATTTTACATTTCTTACTCTTTTTTTTAAATCCGCTACAAATTCTTAGTAATTTGCTATTCGACTTTTGTTAGAACGATAGTTTAAAATTCATTTATAATTACAATCGTTTGAAAAATTCTTCCTGAAGTTCCCACATTCAGAATTTACTCAAATTCTGAGTGGCTTCGACTATTTATACGTTGCTTTTATTCTTCATAATGGAGCCGAAAAATGAATTATATTTTTATGAACTACTATTTTTTGTTTATATTTACATAGAGAGTCGTAAACATAGCCTTATTTAATATTTATTTATTTATTTATTTATTACGCTCAAAGGCGTGCCCAGAGTAAGAGGCAAGGAACAAATGCAAATAAACAATTGAAAATCCAGCAACGAGAAAAGAGTGGAATGAGAATAAGCAGGGATAAGTCACGCGAACAGTAAGCAAGGGACGATTTAGTACTTTCAAAAAGCACATAAATTCGACAAGGTGGGAATTAAGACTCTTGGAAAATAAGAAAGTATAGGTAGGCTGTAAAAATTATAATAAACGTAACAATTTTCACTCTGCCTTTTTTACTATAAAATACGTTTTGTTTTAGAAGTCAACATTTTTTTTGGAATATAGTGAGGCCGACAAAGGTAATTATAACCTTCAACAGAGAAGACGAGGGAAGTTATGGCATCTACCCACTGTAAAATCCAGCTGTCTTTTTCTACTCTTTTCTAAGTAGTGATTTAAAACAGGCTCATACTATTACTATATATACTACTATTATACTATTAAGCACTAGCAATAAACTAGGAGAGCTTCAGTAAAGAAGAACTTAGAAAGAAAGAAAGAACTTGGAAAGAAAGAACACGGATCAGTCCAAGAAATAGACCAAGGAACAACAAAAACACTGCTAGTCTGTCCTTCGGGATGTGGAGGACAGCACAAAGCGAACAGGTGGAAGATAACGACGACGTGAAGGTGTGCAGCCGATCTTTTTCTTTCGTCGAAAAAATCAAAGGGAAAGCGCCTAGCAGTCATAAACAATGAAAGTTATGGTGTTTTCGACAGTTTTGAAATGTTTGACTTTTTAGCGCAGATAGCACTGATAGATTTTAGATGGAAACTGAGATTTTGCCCTGTTCTTTTTCGGAAATTTCATCGAGAAAACCTCGTATGACGAAAATGCTACAAATTTAAAGCGGTAATAATTGAAGAAAAAGATATTCCTCTTCAAATAATAGTTTTTTTGTTTAAAAAAAAAGATGAAGTACAGCAAAATACTCGAATACTGTTGCTATCTGATCTTCCAAATCTGGTGTCCAATCTGATGAAGCTTCCAGCAAAAATAAGAAGAAAAGTAAACTACGTACTACGTAACCAAATAAAATCAAAAAAAAGTAGGAATAAAAAAAGTGGAAGCATCCTAATGCGAGAAAGTTATGTGATCTACAAATGCAGCGTCGCGTAGAGCGCATCGCGTCAGGTGTCAAGGTTTCTGCCGCAACGCGCAACGCACATACATACTTACGGTAGACTCATTGCATAGAGACGCAATGAACGACAGCATGGAAATCTTGAATCATTGCCTGGATGACCTAGTGTTATGAATTTAAACTTTGTAGAAGTTAGGTATGCAAAACCATTGTCACCTATTGAAACGAAACCTAATTAACTTAATCTATTAATTAAATCGAACAAATCAGCAAACAAAGCTAACTGTACTGAAAAGATGAAAAGCGAAATCATACAGGAAAAGTTAAGACGTCGTTAAACAAAAAGGAACTGTGTAAGTTAGGAACACTGTTACAGAAATCTTTTGGCGATGAGAAAATGATTCCTGGGAAGTTCTGCTAAGACTGAAAAGATGAATATGACACATAGAACTATTTTTAAAACACTAAATTTTTCGGACACCTGACTGCTACGGTATGTCTTCTAAATGTGCGGCTCCTGGTTTTATCGGTTATCTCTAAAACTTCTGTAAGACGACTGAAGTTACCGCCAGAATCTGTGCTTGATAAAAATCATATAAGAAAAAAATCATCGTAAAAAAATAAATCAGCATCAAATTATGTCTCCAGCTCCTTAGGAAGATAAGAACAGCATTGTTGGCTTATTATGAGAGACTAAGGACGGGTGTAGCGCAGTCGGTGAGAGTTTTCGCTGTCTGTACGATCGATCGGACGTTCAAATCCGCCCTACTGCCAACCAAGCCTTTCATCCCTCCAGCATCGATGAATTGGTGCCAGACTTGTCTGGGGAGGATAAAGACACTGACTTGACACATCGGGTCTCCACACTTTAGTTTGTCAACATATTGCTCTTTACGTGAAGGATATCTAAATGATTTGGAATTTTATTCTTGGCAATATACCGCGAAATTGACGATTTTGAGATTTCTTCGAGAGTTAAGGGTGTAGATCGCAAGTTAGAATGTGATTATGTTCAGCTTCCCCTAACTGTCCTTAAAAACGGCGTGGGAAACGGCTTGTTGATCGAATTTTCCTACGAGGCGCCTAACAACGTGCCGTATTCCCGAGCACCGACAGAGCGAACTGCCAAGGGACTGCTGACGCTGTCTCTCCCGCTCGCTAATAGAAGCGACCTGTATGCGTGTGCTCGGACAAGTGACACGTTTTATGTGTCTCGTAGGAAAATTCGATCAGCAAGGCGAATTTCCTACACAGTATTTCTAGGAAAATTCTGGAGGAGTTGGAGCGATTGCGTTCATACTCGTGAGCCCACCTGAATCCGTAGACATATCTTTCGTCGAGAGATCCTAATTTCCTAGTATGCTACCTTTAAAGAACTTGTTTGTCCTTGCTCGTTAATTCTGGGAGCACGTGGATGAGCACTAATTTCAGCGTGCACTAATGTATCTAAAACATCAGCCTGGATTTACCAACTGCTTCCAAATACTACTTTAAATTGCTAAATTGAGTAGTGAATAAATAGTACCATTAGTCTGTTTTGTTTTTTTTGAAACTTAACAAAAACAAATATAAACAACGATAAGGCATAAAAATCCGCAAAGCATTGAGGGTTTCTCCGAAGAATGTAATAATGTACTCAGTATTTAAAAAATACCAAAAATAATAAAAGGAAAAGCCACACCGGTCGATAAATAATTCGAAATTACGTACTTATTACAAAGCAATCAAAACGGACACGTGGTTTTTTTTTCTGAAGGACTGAACCGGTTTCAATGCTTCAAACAAGAATAATAACGAGGTTTTCTGGATGGAGAACGCGAACGGAGCAGAGCCTCTTACTTGCTCTATCTGAACGATATCATGGGGCTAAGAGGGACTTCCTGACATTTTCAGATTGATAAGAAAATTGTTCGTGAAAGCCGTTTTTTGATGCCTGTTCGTTTCTTTTTTCCACCACGGATAATGATCCTTCTCATCGTTTCGTCAATATTGATGAAAAATGAAAGTATGTATTAAAAGGAATCTTTAAAAGGCATACCTCATCCATGAATGCTTAAAAAATGGAAATCTAATAGCGAAAATTAAAAAAAATTGAATTTAAAATTAAATTAAATTATTGAAAATTAAAAAACAACAACTTAAATTCGCAGAGTCCTGTGCGCAACGAATAACAGATCTACAAATTCGAAACTGAAGAAATGTTAATTTGGTGACTAATCGAACACTCCCATACTTCCATCCAAAGTATGTACCTCGTAAAAGTAGTGGATTGTTCATAAAATTCCGAATAGATGTCCTACTTTGAGAAGAAATTCTCTCTATTGGATCGTAACCTCGATCCTAGCGTGCAATTTTCCTCGCACTCAAACATCTAATTTTTCAAGTTTTTCAAGTTATTCGAATGTTCGGGCGAATAGACTTTCACTCCTGCAAATATTTCGGGGATTTCGGGTTGTACGAATAAAATTTGTCAAAGTGCAGCCTATGAAGTAAAGATAAATAAATAAATAACGAGAGAAAAACAATAAAAATAGGTAAATTTTTTAATTTTCAATACAATATACACAGTGTGTCAGAGATATTAAAGGTATCATGTCCCATGAGAGAAAATTTGCAGAAGTCTACAGACAACTTTTCACAGTTAAAAATCTCATATTTCAGGAATCGGTTAAGATATTGGATGTGTCGCAAAACGCACCAAATCCGAGTATCCTGACCCAATTGTTCGAAGTGACAAACTCAAATGTCTTTTTCGATTATCACAAGCTCATCAGTTTTAGGGTCAATGGAGCGGGTTTGGTTCTGGGGGGGTAGGAGAATGAGGAGGATCAGTGTGGAATATATAGATGTGTTCGAACAATAACGCTTATAAACCCGCGTAATTTAATCGTTACCATTAAATAATGCCTAAGCGGGTTAGCACAAGGATTAAAAGAAGTCTGAAGTAGAGCAAAGAAGAAGAAACAACGAAAAGTCACAAGAAATGTGACAATCCCCGCCCTGAACAGTATCGGTGAACGTCAACGAGGCGATGAGGCGCAAATGGATCACGAGGTGAGAATCGCAGACGTGGTTCTTTCAGCATACGGCGCAATTTTTCCACTATAATTTTCATGCAACCACCACCACTACCCAGGGCCACTTGTACATCACTTGAACGCAAATCCATGCACTTAAGTTTTTTCTGGAAACGATTCAGAAAGTCAACGACCGTGAACATATCGCTTTTTCTCACCAGCCTTCGGAAGGATGGGTTTCAATCTAAGTAGCTATGGAAGAACATATCCAACGAGGTGATCACATGCATTTCTGGAACGTTCGCCGTTCGTTTTTCTTTTCTTCGATGCTGTGTTTGTTTAGGGAACGTTCAAGACGGGTCAAGCTCGACCTATAAGAAATCGACTAGACGACATTCGTGAAGAATTTCAGGATTCGCTCAATTAAGCAGCGCCTTCTCGTGTAAAAAGCAGGGTAATGCGATTCCATCGCTCTCGTGATTCATTGATTTTTACCCAAGGAAATGTGGTTGAGAGGAGCTCAGGATGGAGGAGGAGGTTTCAACCTAACCTCCTTTCTCCTCCTCCAATGACATTAAGATACGGTAGCTTTTATGCACTTATATGCCTAAATTCATGCGCTTGAACTCCAAGGTAAACATATCCCACGTTTTTCTACCTACCTAATGACACTGACCCAATATCAAACGATCGAATACGTACTAGAGGATAAATTCCAGGGGATAAATTCCTTGAAATCGACGGACACTCACCACCAAGATGCATAATGGTAGCAGTTTGGTCTGCTTCAAACCTTAGTAGCTGGGATCAATGCGAGATGACCTGCAAGGACTTCAGTGGGCATCCCTGTAGCCTTAAAGGCATCACCTCACGAATCTGAGGTGGTACGGATTCCATGTGAGTATTCGTATACGGGATCGTAGATTATGGAGAGGGGGGTGATTCCGTCCATTTCTTCCTAATTAAAAACGCCCGAAGACGGCCCCACAAGGCTGGCGCGCTCCAATCGAACTCCTCCTAAAATAGTGTGCCGGAACGCTTGAAGCCGTATCTTCCAGGCCGTTTTTTACGGCAATTAGGAAGAAATGGACGGAATAACCCCCCTCTTCATAATCTACGATCCCGTATACGAATACTCCACCTGAAATCCGTACCACCTCAGATTCGTGGAGTTATGCCTTTAAAAGTGAGAAACCAAGTACCGCGCTATGAGATGATGAAGCCGAGACAAAGTTGGACAATTTCAGGTAGGATACGTTTCCAGCCGATCGCGTCAGGACCTGCGCAACAACAAAAAGCTCGTAACTCCCGTAACTTCCCACATAAACCTTCAGGTGGTTCACCAGGTTTCAACCGAAGTTCATCAGGACTCAATCCATAAACAAAAGATTGAAGAATCTCAAGAAAATAAGTAGCTTCTAGTAAACAAGATGAAAAAAACGGCATTCTCGGAAAGTGCAGTCGGAAACTTTGATCTTTGAATAAGGAACCCATTCAGAATAATCTGGGAAATCCTCAATTGTGCAAAAACGCCATAAAACTCAAAATTTCAATTCCTGTATAAATCAACTTCCACGAATATGAACAGTAGGGTTTCGTTGTGACACAAACGCATCACGCGGTTATGTACTCCAATGCGATTGCGAGGATTCCTAGCAATTTCTCAGCCATAATAGTGGCACTTATTCTGCTACTTAGTATAGTCGGTTCAAAGCTACATGAAGCTCGGTGCAGTTGTGAAGACGGCCGCGCTCGAACGCGGCGCGGCGGAGCGAGCGGCTGCGATCGAGCTGGGACACGTACGCGAACTACAGCAACGAATGGCTCTAGCAAGGGTCCCCACTGGATCCTAACCGCTACGCACCTCCGCAACGCTTCGAATGCCTAAGATCGAGGATCCGGATCTGGACTGGATCGAGCTTTATGTCGTTTTGACCCGACGATAAAACACAATATAAAACTGAATATTATTGTGGACCGTGCTAAAAAAATAATTTTTTTGGTCTTGTGAACCAACCACCCCTTTCTACATTTAATTTCTTGGTAAAATTTTTCGTATTATAAAGCATAAAAGAAATTGTATACAGATTAAATTCATCATAAGAACAAACTTTTTTGTGCGATTAAGAAGTATACAAATAGAAGTACATGGAATTCGTCATTTGCAGAAAAAAGCGGCAAGAGTTGCGGAGCAAATAAGGAATAAGAATAACGTGTCCGGCGTTAATCAATCCGCTTGGGATGCGTCCCCACGTTCGCTTCAATTCAGAATCGTTTGAGGTTTACGAACATGTAACTGGCCTATACAATGACTTGTGCGGGCTGTGTTTAAAGTCAGTGTTTTTATCCTCCCAGACAACTCTGGTACCAATTTATCGACCCCGGAGGGATGAAAGGCTTGGTGAGCACTAGGGCGGATTCGAACCTCCGATCGATCGTGGAGATATAGCGGAACCTCGTACCGACTGCACAACACCCACCCAACTGAAGCCGATTGTGCCAACCAAACCTTTCTTCCCTCCGGAGTCGATGAATTGATACCAGACTCGTCGGGGAAGATAAAAACACTGAACTGATAAATAACTACGCACCAATTACAGGTTTTATTTCTGTTATTTACAGTATTCACAGATGTGGACCTCTTAAAAAAGACTGAGCGTTTCCCTTACGCACTTTCAATCATCAGACAAATGCCTGTACATAAAAATTGTCTGGGGAACAATTATGTAAATGTTTTTTCCAGAATAATGTTACTTTCCTAGATAAATAACACTTTGTAGAAAAGACAACAAGAAAATCATCCTAAATTTCGATTTCCATTGCATTAAGCCATAAAAGGATAATTTGAATTTTTAGATGAACAAAACAAAACACTTAGAATTAAACTTTTTTCAAAAGAGAAACACCCTAAAATTAAACTAGAATTTAATAGGAGATAAGAGGTAATATGAATCCATAGCAAAAAAATTTTTCCAACAAAACAGTAGTAGAAAATCTAAATTCGTGACTAAGATATCGTTTGTGTAGCACTTTGGCAGCAATGAGGCGTGATGTAAACACTAAAAGACGTAAGAATGCTAGCGGAAGGTGGCCCGAAGTGTCATTGATTGACACAAACTAAGTTCATATAAGAAACTTGAGTTGTTTACCGACGAAACACTCGATCATTGAGTTCTAGTCCTACGCATTGCAGAGTTTATTTAAAGAAAAAGAAGGAAGAAAAAAAGAGTGGAAGAAAAAAAAAGAAAGAAGATTTTGAATAAAATCTGACTGTTTCACAGCTCAGAAAAACGACTCTAAGGCAAAAAATAAAGAGTAACCTAATAATACTAATAATATACATACGTAATCGGAGCTAAGGGATCTTCAAACTTGGGCAACAGTCTTTTAAAAAGCTATTTGGGCGAATTTTGCCAAGTTTTCCTCGAAATTTGGCTACCTACTGTAGATCACGTGTGCACCTATTGAACAATTTACCATCTTTTTGAATATGCATAGCAAATCCAAATGTGGCGTGTTTACAATTTGTTTACTATAGTATAACATTACAAGGGCCAAAAATGTATACTTAACGCGTAGGAGAAAAACCGAAATTGTAAAATCACCTGCACATAATCCACACGGGTTCAATCCTAGAGTTGTAAATCCGATTTGAGTTGAAGCTACTTTTCTTTGAAGGAAAAAAAAGAACGTTTGAAGTGTCCTGGAAAACGAAAATAAAGTAATAAACAGTTAATCAGCATCACATAATATCACGTAAATATGTAGATCTTCAAGTTTACGTAAAAATGAGTAGAATATGTGAAAAAACTAAACAATAACCTCATAATACTATATATACCAATAATCCAAATAATATACGTATGCTGGGAGTAGTAGAAGGAGGTTAAACAATGATAAACAACAATAACACAATAACAATAACAAGTCAATAGATAGGCAGAAGATTTCCAAAAATGCCAGATAAACAGTGAAAATCTTTTACCAAGACGTTATAGACTGAAAACAAATGCCAAATGAAAACTTTTTGTAAAAAAAAATCTTTTGAAGATCTACTTCTAAATGCAATATTGAATAAAATAAAATAATATAATAAAATAATCATAAAAATATTTAATAAAATTAAAATAAAATAAATATAATATATAATAAAAAATAATAAAATAAAAACATATGATATAATCTATTTAAAACTACTTTGAAATTACTTATAATAAACTTACTTATAATTCAAATCTATTTTTAATAGATCTGACTTAGTTACTTAAACAAAACCAAACGTTAACAGGTTTTATGTAGAAATTACAAGAAGAGCTGGTTTTCATAAGCAGAACTTTGTCGAGAGGCTTCGCGGAATTTGTATGAGGCCAGCCGCAACCTAATTTCAAAAATATTATGGAAATTGTAGGCAAAGAAAAAATGAAATAGAATAAAAAAAGAGCGAATGTCATTATCTAGAACCAAGAAAGCGCTAGCATTGGGAATTTGCTGTTTTTTTTTCTGGACTACGTAAGCGTTTAAGGAAAGCCGGCGCCAAAAGAGAGGATCAAAGCAGTCAGCAGTGCACCTCGTACAGCGAAATATGCCAATTCCATAAGAAAAGGCAAAAAAAAATGTAAAGTGTCAAAAAAACAACGGCAAGAACTAAAAGCACACCTGTTTGGACACTCTACGAATAAGGATGGTAGAAAAAATCGACCAAAAAAGTGTTCATTGTGGTGGTCTGTTCGATACATATCTGAGCACGATTTTGCTGAATCGATCAATAGTTGTCGTGGGTGGTCAGATCGAAGTTTTAGATCAAAACTCTCAGGATTACATGAAAAAAAATATCTCTTCATATTTAATACTGACTATTTTTAAATATAGGACTGGGAAAATTTGGCCTCCTTTAATTGACCCGTTGTTTTCGGGAAATGTCCGGTAATCCAGAAAAAATATAAAGCGAAAAATGAGAGGAAGATTCGAAAGAACAGGGTGTGAAGTAAAATTCTGTGTTAAAAACCAGAAACTTAGTTATCCAGAATGTTTTTATTGATTAATTAGGCGTATCTGTAGCAAATTACTGGGAAATACTTACGCAGTGTTGATGTATACAAGTGAGAAGGAATAAATAAGTCATAAGCAAAGAGAAAAAAAAACAAAAACAAATTTCAAACTCTTGTTCTGCTAGCAGAACAGGACAAAAAGAAATTTTCTGCTTGAGAGGCTCTAAATGAAGGAAGGCTGTTTAGTGCCGGGATGTTCGGAGACCGCGTGGAAAGCAAGGGCAATAATAAATAACAAAATGTAGAAAGTGCGAAAAATATGAATCGATTGAAGTGGAATTGAAGAAAAAGAGGAAAACAACATTTTGGCGTGAAATCTTTTAATATAGTAAGTTTATATTAGATATTTTAAATTGAATATTTGTTTGTTTTTCCATTTTCCTTCTTTGTTTCAATTCCTAGAAATTTATTAGAAGTTTCAGCGGATTTATTAATTGGATTGTCAGAGGAACACTTTCAATTTCTAGAAATTAATTAGAATTTTCCAGAAAAATCCGCATATTTGTAAAAGATCTGAGAAAAGCAACAAAAAACACATCGAAAATTGCAGAAAGAATCGACGAAACAGACATTTAAATTGCATTTTCTGCATTTTAGCAAAAAAAAATCTGGGTCGATAATTATAAAACAATTATAAAAAAGTCCATAATTCGTCAAAATCGATCAATAACCAGATAAGTTGATCTGTGTGTGTGAAGAAATGAAAGTGATCTCTCGTATTACACGCGTTGCCGGATTGTTAGCTAGCTAGTTGCCGATTCTATGCGACAACAGCGGCAGCGGCGACGTCGGCGGCGACAGCAGCAGTAGCGTAGAGTGAGCTAAGCAGCAGGTAGTGTGTAAATGGCGGCCAGTCAAAACAAATGTCCACAGATAGTTGAGGAAGACGTCAGAACGGAGAATGGATCAGGTGGTGGACGACGACGACGAAACCTACGGAAATTGGACGATTCCCAGATTTGTTGCACTACTAGAAAGAGGACTTTCTCACGGGGAAAAAACACTAGCGTAGTTCGAATATTCGAATTTTTCTGCGTATCGACTCAATTTCAGCGTAAAAATGATCCAGATTTATTGCACTGCTGGAAAAAGGACTTTCTCACGGAAACAAATATTGGCGTAGTTCGAATACTCGAATTTTTTCTACGTATCGACACAATTCCAACATAAAAATAATTGTGGTTAGAATATTTTTTCTTTTCAACGTATTGATCCATTAAAATCATACTAAAAACAGTGGTTGTAGTCAGTTATTATGGTGTTTTTATTGAAAAAGGTCCATAGGGGGCGAAGAAGCAGAAGGTGGAGGAAGAAGAGGAACTGCGGAAGGAAAAATCCTTCTTTCCCTCGCCAGAAGAAGAAAAGAGTTCCAAACGATACCTTTGGATTCCGAAAGGATCTCAAAAACACTTAACTACTTAAAGTAGCTATCGTAGTCAACTAAAATATCCCAGGCGGTGAAAGTAACGGATGTCCCCCACGAATTGATCTTTAGGAACAATTTGAAACGGGAAAATATGATATAAAAAATGTGACTTTTAGGAAATGTATGTCATGGAATTTCCGTAGTATTGTGTGTTTCTAGAAATTACATTAAAAAAAGTCAAAAATCAATTTTAGTCTGTATAGGAATTGATGGAGATTTTTTTGAAATTTAATTTTTTTTTAAAATTCAGATTCGCCCTTCTCGTTTTAGGTTTAAAATTTTGCGAACTTCCGTATGGATTCGACATTTTTGGCTGCGCATCTCGTAAAATCCTCTCCGTTTGTCCTTCTAGTTGTGACTATCCATGATGTGGCAGATTTTTAAGAAAGATTTTTAGAGTGAATTCTCGGAAAAACCGCTAAGATACGAAGGCGACCACTTTTCCTAGCGGTTCTTTAAATCCTGAGTAAAAACTAGCGCACCACTACCACCACAGCCGGCCAAGACATCAAGGAATCCACAATGCAAGGCTATTATGTCCTCACAGCTTTGAACGAACTGAACCTAAGCGCAAGTGCGAGGCTTCCTCTCAAGGGAGCCGCTTCTCAACAAACGTGGACGTCGCAATGACGATGACGAATCGTTTTTCACGCATTGTTAGTGCTTGCTGAATTCTGAGCTGCATAAATTTTCCCGAAAGAAGTAAGATAACGGTCAGGAAGGAGTCAGCAAAAAAAGAAAATCGGCATTTTGCTAACCACGCTTGCATAATTGAGTTTGTCATGAGTTTTTCATTGATCTCAACCATTCATAAGCAAATGAATCCGAAATGTTGTTTTGTTGCACATTTGTGGATTTTCTTAACAAATTCTATTCAAAATTTGAATCGCCCGAATAAAGAAAATTCAGAATTTTCTTTATTCGAGCGATCCTAGTTCTAATTTCCAATAATAATTCCCAATTCTAATCCAGTTCACAAATCTGTATATTTTATCCAAGGTAAAAGGATGACCTGAAATCTTGAAAACCAAATGCTTGAGGGGTAATTTATGAGATTTTTTTTCAAATTAAAAAAATAAAAAAGAAAAAGAAGCAGAAATAAAGAAATTAAGAAAAAGAAACAGAAATAAACTGTGTTGGCTATGGATTTTGTGCTATTCGAGAAAGAATTTTCGCTCTACTTCATAACAGCGTTCGGATTCTTTTGTTTTTACTGACTTTTATTTTTCAAAAGAAGATAAGAACTATGAACAATGAGTAATTTTTAAAACGATAAACGTTAAATGGAATGTCACTTGGGAAGAATAGAGCATTTTTAGCACTATTTCCTTTTTTTGCATCTAATCGAAGCGTTAATTATGGGAGGACGTGATGTGTAATTAGTGTATTTTTTTTCCTGATCATTTATACAAAATTGTTCCCTACGAGATCTGCAAGAAAATTCCGTGCTTTTAGCTTTTTCCGCATCTCTATGAATCATATAATGTCCTAAAATGATAATGTGCACTGTATGGAAATCATGGCAATCATAAAAACTTCACAAAGCAAAACATTATCGTTTGTGTCTCACTATAATTTATGGAAGCACTTCGAGAGAATTCTTGCTTACGTACATTATTGAGGTTTCCATACACTTTAGCATTTAGAAACTTTCAATTAGAAAAAAAAACCTTTGAATCGGTACTCTTACCGTTCTGCATTCCTACGGATTTCACTGGTTGCAATCTGATGCGTATCGTTGAGGTACGCCCCTGTTTTACCTCAGATCCCCCTGAATTCATCTGATCTACACATTTTATGCTCCTTTTTTTTAGAATAGACTTTTTTGAATTCAGAGCTTAAAATTGCTTAAAAACTTAAAATAAAAACTTATATTCAATTTAAAATACATAACTCTGGAAACAATTCCCAAAATAAATTGCTCTGAATAATTTTCGATCCCTGTTTTCGACGACGAGGAAAAAGTTCTGGACAAAAACAGAATGTTCTTGGATGATTGTACCATATAAACGTTAATCTACGAAGATACATACCTCCCATACTCTTTGTTATCCCAAAGTATTTATCTGAAAAAAACTTCGAAAATTTTAAAATTCGGAATAAGTCCTTGTGCGTTCTCTTTTAGCTCTTTTTGAGAACAAAATTTACAGCTTGATTTCCTTTGAACACATTTAAATTGTTACGCAGGAGAATCGAAAAATTCTTGGTTCCTGTTCATTTTTTTTTGCACAGCATTGAGGTTTTTCTCTCTCAAAAGAAGTTTTTCTTTATCTTTTATTGTTTACCTCCTTGTAAACCTCTGCAGATAACGAGAAAAGTTGAAATACAAGCGTGAAACAATGAAACTCTGCTACTGTAAAATTCGTGGCAAATGTCCGACATTAAAGGATTTATTGAGGTCAACGAGGTGGAACAGGGTGTAAAGAGATTTGGCTGCCGCATCACATCAAATCATCAATGAACAATGACGACATGCTTCATAAAATAGGAATGCGACGGTGAATGTAAAAAAAAGATGAAGAGAAAAAAGAGGGAAAAAGGAGCGAGAATGATTTATGATCCGTGCTATTATAGCTTTCAAAGAACTGACACATTCAACGCAGTATAAATTGTTTGACCAGGACTCCAGGGGGTTTTCTCGGAGAAGGAAAACTAGGAAACTTTAAGGAAAACAGCTCAACGATCACGTCAACGAGGTACCGTTTGAAGTGGAAAATTGATAGGAGCATAAAAGAGCCGATTTCGCATAAAATTACAATACAAACATAGTGATCCGGAAAGTAAACAGTAGAGAAAGCCACGAATTTATTGGGATTTCCACTTAGCTGATCGAAAAAGAACTTGCGGATAGGAAATTCTGGGAAATTTGCACGTAAATGATAATTTGCTAGAAACTTTGTCACAAAGAAAAGACCCAAGTACCCAGAACATCTGAGTGCGACCTAACCCAAACCGGTAGGTCAAATCTGAATCGAATCGAGAGGTCAAATCGTTCCAGGTCAGCCAAAAATCACCAACAAAGTTTTTCGTTTTGTACAATTTTACTAACTATGAAATTAGATTTTTTTCTTTCAGGAATTCAAATTCAATTCATCTTTTAGGTTTACATTTAGTTGGCTTTGGTTTAATATTTTAGCATATTGCAATGTTTTTCAAAATTTATTTTAACATTTTAAACCTGCATACATATCTTGGGAACGAAACAGTTTATCATGTTCTCAAAGCTAAAATCAGCTTGCTTTCGCGTTCACTTTCGCTATCACATTTCCAGAAAGTCGCTTTCTAAATGTGAGGTTCTTTTTTTGTGGAAATCGCATTACGTCAACGTAATGGAATGCTTGCAGGCTCCAGTAAGCGAGTAAAAATAGTTTAAAATGTGTAGTGATGGATTAAATATGTAATAATTTAAAAGGAATAAGTATATAATAATTTAGATGAGTATCACAAGAAATTCCAGTGAAAAAATCCATGATATCCACGAGTTCTTGATCTGCGATACATGCGAAAGTTGCAAAATTCTATTGAGTCGAACGTGCTCGGCATGTTCAACATGGTCAGTGGAAAAAAGGAGATTTTTTGTTGCTGCAGAATTTTCTCCAGTGCACACGTCTCTTTCTCTTTTTCATAATTAAATAATTCATAATAATTCCATTTGATTTGCAATAAATTATAATAAATCTATAATAATTCTATATCATCGTGGGCGACGTGTGTTCGTCTTCCGAACAGCAAGAAAAAATCACGTAAAATGCAATGAATTAATCCTGAGCACAATGGTGTGGTGTGCTCAGTTTCGCCTAAAAATCTATCCTGGTCACTGAAGAAACTCTCCTTGGAAAATTTCTTCTCCGAATCTTCTAGAAACACATGTACGGATTGGAGTAAAACAATAATTAGATGATGTTTGTTTGATGCATTCCTTGTCATGTCCTCCAGAAAACTCCAGAAAACTGCAGAAAATTAGGAAAACCGACGAAATTGTACCCAGCTACCGTACCGTAAACATTATTATGAATTTGAAAATTATTTATTTAGACAACTAAGCATACAGAGAACATGGAAACAAAAAAAACGTCACATGCATAGAACTAGGAATTGAAACAAAAGACAAAATTAAGGAACGAGGCGATAGTTGAACAAATATCTGAATTTCGCAGTTTTTTTTTCATGTGATTTTCAGCGTTCAAAATAAGATTTCTAGA